>NC_090728.1:10398233-10405733 GCF_036898095.1 Palaemon carinicauda
CTCCATGTACCAACATGTGTCTCAATTGATCCATAACGTGTTACATATGGCATGGCATAGCTAAAAGTTTCTAGCTTGGGTCGGCTCCTCTATTTCACGTCAAACTTAAAAAATATATCACATAGCAGTTTTGGGCATGGGCACTTTTCATCAACCTCAGGACCATTTTGCCCATATTCATGTTGATAAGTTTGGCCCCTACTCATGTCACAAAGACAATGTTACTTTTATACATTCATCAAATGATGAACTCACTGGCCTAAAGGCATCTCCATTCAAGATGCATCCTCCACCTTATTCACTCATGTCTTACTCTCTAGATGGATGGTTAGATTTGGCATTCCAGAGCATAATACTTCCGATAGGAGTGCAATTTTCACTTTTCAGTTGCAGACATTATTTGGACATCTTTTGGGCATTGAAATATATCAGACTTCTGTTTACAGCCCCACAGCCAACTTTATATCGAAATATTTCCATCGTACTCTCAGAACAGTTTAGATGTGGAACTGCAATGACTCAAGCAGGTGTCTACAGCTTCCCTAGGTCTTCCTTAAACTAAGGACCACTCCCAACGATTGCATCGATGTTCTAGTCGTAGAAATAGTTGGCTGTCCATGCAAGGTTTAGTCTGTCTGCCACAAATACAAGCATTGCGATCTACGTTTTCTTCTAATATGCAACCGCTATCGGACTCCACATCAAAAGTAATTGAATATAACAAGCTATTCTAAACCATTATTCTATTATCACGTTATCTATTTCTATGCTAATGTCGATATTATCGAAAAAGCTGCTGAACATAAAAATGCAATTATCATACTTAGGTAGCCCCTTGGGACCTATGAATACCTGTGCTGTCTCTAAATAAACTTAGTTGTTCAAGAGTTGTCTTCATATCAATTTCTCCTCCACTCCCTTTACATTATATTTGACATCTTAGCACGATGATATTTGAAAGCTCTCTAAGTACATACTAAGTATGTATTGCAGTAGTGTTATGCTGATGTATTACAGAAATATATTTTTTTTTCATACAAAAGTAATGAATTATAAATATAATATAGCACTTTTTGCACAGTACCAGTTATATCCAATTGCAGGTGCGCATTCAGAGAGAATCGTGTAAAATTGCTTAGTAAAACAAATTCCTGAAAAGTGAACAATATGGGAAAAAGAACCATAATGACAAAATAACTTTCAGTATTATCTGCTGAAGATGGAGATTAAAGGTAAGCTTTTGAAAAATCTGGAGCAGTGATTATTACGGACAAAGAATTATCATTAAAAAAAATGAGCAAATAACTTCAATAAACGCCAGTTTATAGACCAAATAGCTTTGTTTAGTTTTTATTTTCTTTTACGTTACTAAGATTATTTTCTATTATATAAAAAGTATATAACAATACATTATCAGTGTGTTGAATTACCAGATAAAAAAAAGAAAAAAAAAAAACAGAAATTAAGGATTATCAGGTGTACCATGCCCAAACTCAAAGATCATCATGGATATATTTAGAAGGGGGAGGAGACAGGCATTGAATACAAATTAATTCTTAAATATAATATTTTCGACTCATTTATGTGAAATCAATGCATTAATTTTTACATTTTATGCGTTGATGTAGCCTTTGTTACTCTTATGATGAATGTGGAATTAAAAATCATAAAAGTACAAGGCATTTTTAATGTCCTTTAAACTTTGTTACATATCAATTGATTAACGTAATTGGGTGTTTTTGATGTTTGTGATTAATTTTTTTTTTTTTAATTTTCAGGACTTTTAGTTTCTAGCTCGATTTGAATGTGGGAGATTTAGTTCATAATTTGATGCATGATATTGGCATTAACAATTAATAACATTGCTTGTATCAAATATACGCATGCGTATGTGTGTGTGTGTGAGAGAGAGAGAGAGAGAGAGAGAGAGAGAGAGAGAGAGAGAGAGAGAGAGAGAGAGAGAGAGAGAGAGTGGTTGAGTACCTTTTCTTTCAATGTAAAAGTCAGAATATAATGAGGGAGTACAATTTTCCTAAAGAAATTAGTCTGATTACTCTTTTTTCTACTACAGTATATGGCACGATGCTATTCATTTCCAAGAATGTAAGCTTAAGGGAGCTTTCACCCTAATGACAGTATGCCTTTCATGCCTTTCACTTTTATGAAGATGTTTCATATGTTAACAAACGACAAACATATACAGACTCTGATGTTCCTTATTGATAATGCCTGAAATGTACACAGTTATGATACTCACTATACAACACACATTACCGTCCACCTATGAGAGGTTTGCATATATCTAAATTTAATTCCTTTTCTTTTGCACCTTAGAAAACTTAATCTAAAGGAATTTTGATGTGAGGTATGTGAGGGGAAACCCACACACGCACACACACATTTTGGGATCTTATCTGAGGCTTTTCATTTTATTACTGTGAGGTTAGCCGGAACAAACTTTGCTCTAAATTTGATAACGAAAAAATATTGAGCCAATTAAAAGCTATTACAGACAAGGGGGAGCTAGGTGAAGGTTTCTTATGCAATAGTCTGCTTATATTATTTACCTTTTTCATTTTTCGAACAATTGATCAACGATTTTTTGGTAAACATAAAAGTAATTTATAAGGAATTATATTTGGGTTGGTGGGGCCTGATTGGTAACGTCTCCGCCTGGTGTTTGCCAGTCGGGGGTTCGAGTCTCGCTCATTCTCGTTAGTGTCATTAGTGTTTACAACATTACCATCCTTGTGAGCTAAGGTTGGGGGGTTTGGGGGAGCCTATAGGTCTATCTGTTGAGTCATCAGTAGCAATTTGCCTGGCCCTCCCTGGTCCTAGCTTGGGTGGCGAGGGGGCTTGAGTGGAGAGGGGGCTTGGGCGCTGATCATATAAAACATGGTCAGTCTCTAGGGCATTATCCTGCTTGCTAGGGCAATGTCACTGTCCCTTGCCTCTGCCATTCATGAGCGACCTTTAAACCTTTGAACTTTTAAACGAGAAGTTATCATTTTCTCGGGTATTAACTAACATTAAGTGAATGATATTATAATTTTGATTCAAAAATTTATTAGGAAGATTGTGATGTCTCCCCAAGCCGATAAAACTACTTAGTATAAGAACTAAGCTTCAATGGAAGTAGGGAAAAAGTTTTAGTTTATTTAAATGTTGCTCTGTTCATCATCACAAAGATGGATACAAGACTTGGTTTTCCTGTTTCTCCTTCCTCTCCTATTCCAGTTATTGATGTGATTCATTCGGTCAAGAAACAACAAAATTTAATGAAGCAAGGAAGTTAAATCTTCCATGTTTAAAATGAGATTCTCAATCTTCTTTGACAACAATTTTTGGATTTCGGTTAAAGAAGAATCATTCTTTTGGCTATTATAAAGAAAAACATATAAAAGATTTTTAGACTCGTTCAGAGAAAAAAAGATACGCCGAGTGGATCATATTATGCTTTGATGATTTTATGACACTATTATTTTGTTCTGATAATAACTAAGATTCCAGAAATCATAACTTTGTAAAACAATCTGCTACAAGCAAAGAATAATTAGGATATCATGATGTGATTGCTTAGTTACTGAAAACTTTGCATTCCGCCAAAATATAGGGCATACCATGAGTCACTACTACAAGCAGTAAATGACTATGGTAGTGATGTGTGGTTGCTTAACTGTGGAAAATCACTGGTTCCATGAAATAATCTCTCATGTGATTTAGGCAAAAAAATATTATTTGCAATACTTTGCTGTGCAAGCTTAAGTCTCTTACAGAAATACTTAGGGATTACGTACATTTTTTCATTATTTCCACTTGTATTGTATGAAACTATATATATGTAAAAATAGATTGAAAATTTTAAAACATTATATATATATATATATATATATATATATATATATATATATATATATATATATATATATATATATATATATATATATATATATATATATATATATATATATATATATATATATATATATATATATATATATATATATATATATATATATATATATATACATATATATATATATATATATATATATATATATATATATATATATATATATATATATATATATATATATATATATATATATATATATATATATATATATATATATATATATATATATATATATATATATATATATATATATATATATATATATATATATATATATATATATATATATATATGTATACTTATATATATATATATATATATATATCAATGGGAGACTTTAATGAATGTTGCACTTATTACTTCAATGGAGCTAATGATCTATTTTATGATTGGAGTTATCGATCTTTAATTTTGAAAAGTTGTTAATATAACTTGTTCGGTTTTCCCCTAATCACTCTTCCAAAGAGTTCAAAATTATAAAATATTCACAAACTGGTGCTTCATCAATTCTAAATCTACTATACAAACCATTCAGCTCAACAGTTATAAAACAATAGCCACTCATTTACACTCGAATGACACTTGCCATAACAATGTATTCATACATAATAATTCTCATAGTTGGTCAAGAGCAATATAATGCCTTTTCATGATACCCTGTCACCTTCCTGGCTTCGCGTGTTCTCTGACTCTCCTATTCTTTTTTATACTACCATATTTTCCCAAATATACAAAAAGTCATTCCTCCTTTCTCTGCCTTATCTTTATTATCATACTTATCCTATCACATATTTTGAAATAGGGAAAATGATGATGACCATACGTTATGGGTCCTTTGGTTTTTGCTATTATTATATTAAAATTCGTATTAAGATTTTGTGAATGAATACAGACAAAGCTTGCCTTCCACGACTGGGTTAGACAAGTCGCACGTAATGTTTCAAAAGGAAAAAAAAAGGACGTATAAAGGGACTTTTAGTTTGACACTGCTAAGTCAATATCTGAATGGGAAATAAACGAAAGAAACTGTAAAATTTGTGATGAGAGCAGAGAGTAAGCAAGTGTAAGTACGCACGTAGACACCACAATGTCTAGGTGCCATTGGTTTAAACAACAGAGGACGAAAAGATTAAACGAGACCCACAATCTCCCGAAACTCGATTTATCAGTATAGTGCCATGTTGAAAATATATATTTGATCAACTGCAAAAGGCTTTTGGTATTTGCAACAGTCAATTACAGAACCTTAACACACACCTAATTGCAAATAAAATCTAACACTCTTTTATTCAAGCTTACCTTTGAATCAGGTAGATAAAAGGCATAAGAAAAGACAAAATATTGAATGGAACATTCCACTTGATACAACTGATAAGATAGAATATATAAAAATATTGAATATTCTTTAAAACTACCTTACACAAACACACACATATACAGACCCAACAACACACACACACTCAGATACACACACACACAAACACACACATATATATTTATATATAAATATATATATATATATATATATATATATATATATATATATATATATATATATATATATATATGTATATATATATATATATATATATATATATATATATATATATATATATATATATATATATATATATATATATATATATATATATATTTATATCTTATATATATATATATATATATATATATATATATATATATATATATATATATATATATATATATATATATATATGTATGTATGTATTATAGCCACGACAGGAAAAATGAAAAAGACTTAATTGGAGTTAGTACTTTCATCCACTCAGGACATTATCTATCTCAGCAATCATTGCTGAGTTTGATAATGCCCTGAGTGGATGAAAGTACTAACTCCAATCAAGTCTTTTTAATTTTTCCTTTCGTGGCTATAATACATTTTATATTCATCACGTGTCAGCTTTCGTAATTTATACACACACACACACACACACACACACACACACAACACACACACACTTATATATATATATATATATATATATATATATATATATATATATATATATATATATATATACATATATATATACATATATATATCTATATATATATACAGTATATATATATATATATATATATATATATATATATATATATATATATATATATATATATATATATATATATATATGTGTGTGTGTGTGTGTGTGTGTGGGTGTGGGTGTGTCTATGTCTATATATATATATATATATATATATATATATATATATATATATATATATATATATATATATATATATATATATATATATATATATACATATATATATATATATATATATATATATATATAAAATATATATATATATATATATATATATATATATATATATATATATATATATATATATATATATATATATATATATATATATATATATATATATATATATATATATATATATATATATATATATATATATATATATATATATAAACATATGTATATTTTTATATATATATATATATATATATATATATATATATATATATATATATATATATATATATATATATATATATATATATATATATATATATATATATATATATATATATATATATATATATATATATATATATATATATATATATATATATATATATATATATATATATATATATATATATATATATATATATATATATATATATATATATATATATATATATATATATATATATATATATATATATATATATATATATATATATATATGCGTAAAAATCACAGGAAAACGTGATGCTCAAATGCAGAAGAACCACAGGGAAAATGAAAATATGAAATATACACTTAAGTCTTGACTAGTTTCATGATTCTTCCTCAGAGGACTGATTTATTGAGAGAGGTTTCTTTACAATTTATAGGGAAAGCAAGCGTATGAACATACATATAGAGATTTAGAGAACAATGACACTCCCTTACCAACTACCTGGGTCAGGTGTTGAGTAGGAGGAGTCCACCAAGCTCATTAGACACCTGCTAAAAAGGGTAATTTCTAGTGGCGGGTGTATTCTTGTTTTCTTCTTTTTTTATTTTCAGTACAGTTTATTTATATGACAATACGGTATCCTTATCTATATAAATACATAAGCAAAACATACACAAACATACAAATATATATATATATATATATATATTTACATAGAGATACACATACATATACATATATACATATATATACACATACATATACATACACATACAAATATACTTACATATACACATACATATATACAGCAATATGAAAAAACCAGTGGTTCCAAATTGCCCAAAAAGATTCAAGAGAGTAATTGCTGAATTGAAGCAAGATAGAAATATTAAGTTGACAAAAGCCGATAAATCTGGAGCACTGGTAATCTTGAATAAAAATGATTATATAGAAAAAATGGAAAACCTCTTGAGTGATGAAAACACATACATGGAATTAAGAAAAAATCCAATTGAGTTTGTGAATAGTAGCTACAACAAAAAAGTTAAAGAGTTATTAAAAGGGAATGAAGATCTGATAAAAAAGGTTTGTACAATATCACCAACATT
>NC_090728.1:10415733-10418233 GCF_036898095.1 Palaemon carinicauda
GCTGGCGAAGAACCGAGTGGAACGAGAGGAAGAGAATGACCGGTTACTAGGAAATTAGTACTGTACCATTTATAGGACACACCCTCATCGCTTCTCTCTTGAGCAATATATGATAGATTTCACACACACACACACACACACACACACACACACACATATATATATATATATATATATATTATATATATATATATATATATATATATATATATATATATATCTATATATATATCTATATATATAGCTATATATATATGTATATATATATATATATATTATATATATATATATATATATATATATATAGCTATATATATATTATATATATATATATATATATATAGCTATATACATAATATATATATATATATATATATATATATATAAATACCTATATATATATATATATATATATATATATATATATATATATATATATATATATATATATATATATATAATATGAATTACAGGTGAAGATATAATATTTGGTGTGCAGCAGGGTCCAAAAAACATCAGTTAAAAGGCCATAATTTATTTAGAGACGTTTCGAACATTGCAATGTTCATTATCAATCTGTAAAAGATAATATAAAATTCTTAAAATTTGTACAATAATTAAAACAAAATAGTAAAAGAGTATTAAAACATTATTGATTTTATAACGGAAAATCGTAAAAAAACTAAAACAGTAAAACAAAAGAGAACCAGTGCTCACCAGACCATCCATAGGAAAAGGTGAAGAACGAATGAGTAAAAATTGTTACCCACCTACGACTTCAGTTATGCTAAGAAAAGAGGAGAGGCAGAGATATTAGAGTTTAAAGAAGGAACAAGCCGTTTGATATATAATGACTCAAGGGTAGTTAGAAATTCGCTTTGTTTTGTCCCACCAATAATTTTAAAGTGCTTTTTGTTTACTTGTATTTTGCACATGGCGGCATGATTCCTTATATTCGAAAATTCTGGGTTACCAAGTCTCTGACCAGTTCTAAAGCTGTATCCCATATGGCTACAGTATCTCACCTGCAACAACCTTCGGCAAGATCCAACATAGATACCGGGACATCCCGGGCACTTGAATTTATAAATTATGTTGGACCTCATGAAGGTCTGCAGTTTGTCTTTGTAGCCAAAAAATACATTAATTTTGAGTGGATTGATTGGGATTAGTTTGATGTTGAGGCAGCCGAACTCTTTTTCTATTATTTTCTTAAGTTTGATGGAAAACTTGTTGTCAGATAAGTAAGGAATTGTAGCGAAAATATTTTTCTTTTTGACATTATACGATGGTATTGTAGTGGAGAAATGTCGTAAAAGGAGCTTGTTTATAACCTTATGAACCATACTTTCAGGGTAAGAGTTTTGCTTGAAAAAATTAACTAAAAATAAAATCTCCTTATGAAAGAGTGACCAGCTTGAGGAATAACGCAGCGCCCTATAAACAAGTGTGTATATAGTATTTAGTTTAAAATTAAAAAAACAGGAACTATAAAAATTGTTGGCAAGGCCAGTGTATGTCTTTTTTCGATACACAGGATTTGAGTATCCTACAAAAACTAGGCAAACGAGATAGTTTGGTTATTTGTAAACCAGATAAGGGTAAAGGTGTTGTACTGCTCAATAAATCAGACTATATTGATAAGGTTAATAACATTCTTGCAGACCAAACTAAATTTAAGTTACATGGTGAACCAAATTTTTGGGACATTTACAAAAAAGAAGACAAAATTAACAGATTTTTGAGAAAACTAAAAAATGAAGGTATTTTAAATGAAATAACGTATCAGAAACTTTTTGTGACAGGTTCTTCTTTTAGCATTTTATATGGACTACCAAAGATACATAAGGAAGGAGTTCCAATCAGACCCATTATGGCAGCCTATAACAACCCGTCTTATACAATATCAAAACACCTTGTCTCTTTGCTCAGTGATTTCTCGTGCAATCAGTTCTCACTAAAAAATGGCTGTGAGTTTCAGCAACAAATAATTTTACAAGATGGTGATCTACATATGACAAGTTTTGATGTAGAATCTCTTTTTACAAATGTGCCACTAAATGAAACAATTAATATTATTTTAGATAAAATTTTTTATGACGATCAAGTTATTTTTCATGGTTTTAACAGACATTATTTTAAGACTTTTCTTGAGCTTGCTGTGCAAGACTCCATGTTTGTTTTTTAATGGCCAACTCTATTCGCAGGTCGATGGAGTTGCCATGGGTTCTCCGTTAGGACCCTTGTTTGCAAATATTTTTATGTCATCTTTTGAAGAAAATTTTTTTAAATAGTTGTCCAGACACTTTTAAGCCAGTGTATTATAGAAGATATGTTGATGATACTTTTGTGTTATTTAAACAGCCATGGCATAGCGAAATGTTTTTTAAACCATATAAATATTCAACACCAAAATATGAAGTTCACTATAGAAAAAGAGAACAACAACTCTCTACCTTTTTTAGACATTAACGTAAGCAGAGACAATGGTGAATTTATT
>NC_090728.1:10425733-10443233 GCF_036898095.1 Palaemon carinicauda
TACCACATAATAGATACTACTTTGTATGGTGATATCAGTCAAATTCCCTTTTAATGAAAAAAGTTAGTGTTAATTCCAATATATGAAAATCAATATTATCTTTTTAATAGCAGCAACAATATTATGGACTTTATTGCTAATAATTTTTTAGATATTCCAAATGCACGAGTAAATGACTTGAAATTCAACTTTCTCTTAAATAATAATTGTTGTTTAATATGATATGTAAGCGTTTTTTTAGTTAGTTTATAATTGTCTTCATATCACTTTTGAAACAAATTCGGTATGCGAGTATAATAGCAAACGATTTGTTCTGACATTTTCTAAGAGGCAAACTTTTAACATTAGGATGACTGAAAATGACATTTATGTTCAAAAGTTTTATTTAAGATTTTCCATAAGTATTTTCTCATAAGTTATCTCTAAAATATCTTTCTTGTTATAAATCTGAGATATTGTCAGATAAGCAAGATGACTCTTTGGTGTTATTTCCATACTACCTCCCGTATATTTTTAGGTTATTTAAGTTTTAATGCCTCATTATAAGAGGTATCTATATCAGCATCAATAAACTAATGACCATGAATGCTAAGAAACTTTCTTCAAATGTGAGTTTCAAAACCTTGCTACAACTAAAATAGTTTTTCAACAAGTTATTTAGATAATCTAGATGAATAGATCCTAATGGTCTCATTTGTTCGCCGATTTTGCCAATTTTAGGTGAATTAGGAAAAGAGGAAATTAAAGAAAAATGCGTTACCTTAGTAGTTTTTTTTTTCCTATACGATAATGAAAACAAAATTTGTTGCAGATAAAGAAACACATTTTGATTTCTTATTATAAATAATATCATTTAATGAAAAAAATATTTTTTGTAGCATAATAAGTTTTAATCATTGATACAGCCTCCTTAAGTTTATCTGTTTTTGTCATACATAAAGACCGTTATTTATCAATATTATTGTAAGATGAAGAGATTCAAAGGTAAAATCCTCATACATCACCTTACCCAATTCCTTTGCAAATATCAATGCTTATAAGAGACAAATGATAATTAAATGTCTATAAATTTCAACATCACTTATAATATCCAATCATATCTCAAAGCAGCTAACTCAGACATATTTCCTCGTCTGTCTGAATTCTTATCTATGAATTCCCCGGAGGACATTGTGCTTAGCCCAGTCACTTTCAGCAATAGAATTATTCAGTTGCAGATTAATTAAGCTTCCCTTTAAGAATTCATATATCCTCAGTTAACTCTAACAATATTCTAGCATTTGATTTTTTTTACTTTACCGTTAATGATAATGAATTCTTCTCTATTTCCAGCCAAGTAATTTCAACATAGTCCTACAAAATATTTCGTAAATATTTAACAAACCACTTCATGGAAGGAAATTTGTATAATTTCCCATAAATTTTCTTTGTTGACTTAAATTTAGATTTTCATAATTTTCTCTTATACAGCTACAGTTCAATGCGCGTGTCCCGATATTTTAATGCAAACGCAAGACCTTACTTTTACCCGGTACTTATCGAAGCTGACCCTTAAACTTCTAATGGATAATCCCTTAAAGTAGTACTAAGCAGTTATTACATTCTTATTTTTAGATAATATAAGCAACCGGGGATGGCTCAAGTTTATATAAGGGTTTTAGGTAGCTTATTATGTTATTTTTTTATATAGAAAATAAAGTAGAAAATTAATTTTGGAATAAAAATAACATTGGGATTATTTCTATAATTTCATAAGATCAATATTCAATCATCATCTATATTTGAGTTTCTTTAATTAACCTGTAACTTTGAACATTAGGCAAAAAGTTTATTCTGAAAACTCTTACCTGGGAATTGTTTTCCTGTTAATTCATTGCCTTGAAAGATTTATGAAAAAATTAACTTTATTTGCGTATCTATTCATAATTGTAAGTTTTCAAGCTCTTAGAAAATAATGTATCAAGTTTGGAAGACATTGTACATTTGCTGCTTAAGTATAGAATTTAACATACATATCTAGTTTACAGATATATCTCAGATAGATTTGTTGTCTCAATATTACTAAAAGAGATAGATATGAATGCAACTATTTGTTTCAATATTAATTGGAAATATGACGTTAAGATTTCCCTTATATATTACTCGACAAATCTATCATGTTTTTGTTTTTTTTTTTGTCTAAAAAATTATGAAATAAAGATCAACACATATTTTATATGTAAATTGTTCGAATTCTCCTAAACTTTTAGATAAAACGTCATAAATGAAATATTCGTCATAGCTACATTTTTTTTTTTTGGCAATATGTATTGTTGTTTGATATTTTTTATCTTTTTAAACTACACTTCACTATTTCTTAAAACATTTTAACAATCTTAGATATAGAATCATTATACACAATTATTCTAAGAAATTAAACGACTGATTCTGAATCGTTTAAATAATTGCATGATAAAATACTAGATCATTTGTAAGAATAAAAGACGATAGATTGACCAATCGAGGATAAAGTAAGAGAATAAAATATATGAGAAGTTAAAATAAAATTGATTAGAAGGAATAGAAAAAGGGTTTCATAGGTAACTAAATGCAGATAAATGCGCAATTTGAATGAAAGGTGGAGTGACGATTCGATGGATTGAGTATTTTGAAGTTTTGATGAATATGAAAGATAGAAGTGATTGATAGACTGATGCAAGACTTAACAGTTTTAGCTCATGGTTAAGGATTCTTATGAAAGTGAATGTTGAAGATAAACAAATAAAAAAATATTAATCGGGTGAAGAAGGGAAAGACTCAAGAGTCGATTGTACTACAAGGGAGACTTCGTAGGAGGCGGTGATGGTGGGACTGAATGGCTGTCTTGGGTTTTTAACACACTTTTGATGAAGAAAAAGGTCCCCAAAAGAACTATTGGGAGGAATGATGGTTCCATTGTGTGAAAAGAAAGTTGGTAAAGCCAATTACAAGAACTATATTATTATAATGCTTAGCATAATGAGAAAGGCTTATGGTAGGGTATTGATTGAGAAATACGACAGGTAACAGAGGGACAAAGAGGGGAAGAACATTTTTGGTTTAGTCAAGAATGACGATGCATAGATCGAGGGTTTCTTGTGATAAAGAAACATGAAGTTAGTATGTAAAAGAAAAAAAAATGCATCTATGTGGAGTACTTTGACATAGAAAAAGCTTTAAATGAAGTTTTAGAAACCTGATGTATGGTGTATTTCGAATGTCTGGTACAGATGAAAAAATGTTGAGATAAGTTGGAAGCTTTATGATGTAAGGGAAAATTATCATAGTACTTTGACAGGAGAGTTACTGGTTTGGTGTAAAAGTACCTGAATGCCACGGAGGCTGTTCTGCATCTTCATACAGGTACTAGAAGAAGTAAGAAAAATATCAGTTGATATAGGTACCAAATTATAGGATATGAAAATGAGTTATAAATCCCATATAGAATAGTGGATGACTACAGGTGGGACCTTCAACATTGGGGAATGAAGAGCAAATGCAGATGAAGTAAATTATCAGTAAGAGTAAAATGGGCAAATTAAGGTAATAGGAATGGATTGAACCATAAAGCTTGGAGTAACGGCAGTCAGTATGAAGAGTGTATTGATACATGTATGTCAATATGATGAATATTGACAACATCAGAGATGGTGTAAGTTACGAAATAGGAGAATTTTTATATATGGCCGGTTATGTGTGAGATATTGGTAAGAGACTAGAGTTTTCTGTCAGAGGCAAGGCAGGAATATGGGGGCCTTTGTATAACGACGGACAGTAACACCTTCATAAAACACCATCTCACCTAAACTTTCCCACATAACCTAACCTACAAGCCGTGTCCTTACCTACTTTTCTAACGGGGGTTGGGGGGGTGGGGGTGGGGGAGGGGCTTGAAATCCCATGCAATGCCACTTAGACTGTCGTATTCTTAGCAATAGGGTAGAAAACAAGAGAGTTATGGATATTGGCCGTCATAATACATACTCTCATGATTGTATTATGAAATTATGGAGGTTCAATGAAAAAGAAAGTAAAAGAGGCGAAAGTGAGCTGCTTCTGTAGTATAGGTGGTGTAAAAAGAATCAATATATTGTACAATAAGAAGATATACAAAAAGAAGCGGTAGAAAACTTAACATAGGGGAAACGTGAGATCACGGCAATTCAAGGTTATTTAATCATGTAGCAAGAGAGATTCACTTACTAATAAAAATTTATATATATATATATATATATATATATATATATATATATATATATATATTTATATATATATATATATATATATATATATATATATATACATACATACATATACCAAAGGCACTTCCCCCAATTTTGGGGGGTAGCCGACAACAACAAGAAACAAAACAAAAAGGGGACCTCTACTCTCTACGTTCCTCCAGCCTAACCAGGGACTCAGCCGAGTTCAGCTGGTACTGCTAGGGTGCCACAGCCCAACCTCCCACATTTCCACCACAGATGAAGCTTCATACTGCTGAGTCCCCTACTGCTGCTACCTCCGCGGTCATCTAAGGCACCGGAGGAAGCAGCAGGGCCTACCGGAACTGCGTCACAGTCGCTCGCCATTCATTCCTATTTCTGGCACGCTCTCTTGCCTCTCTCACATCTATCCTCCTATCACCCAGAGCTTTCTTCACACCATCCATCCACCCAAACCTTGGCCTTCCTCTTGTACTTCTCCCATCAACTCTTGCATTCATCACCTTCTTTAGCAGACAGCCATTTTCCATTCTCTCAACATGGCCAAACCACCTCAACACATTCATATCCACTCTAGCCGCTAACTCATTTCTTACACCCGTTCTCACCCTCACCACTTCGTTCCTAACCCTATCTACTCGAGATACACCAGCCATACTCCTCAGACACTTCATCTCAAACACATTCAATTTCTGTCTCTCCATCACTTTCATTCCCCACAACTCCGATCCATACATCACAGTTGGTACAATCACTTTCTCATATAGAACTCTCTTTACATTCATGCCCAATCCTCTATTTTTTACTACTCCCTTAACTGCCCCCAACACTTTGCAACCTTCATTCACTCTCTGACGTACATCTGCTTCCACTCCACCATTTGCTGCAACAACAGACCCCAAGTACTTAAACTGATTCACCTCCTCAAGTAACTCTCCATTCAACATGACATTCAACCTTGCACCACCTTCCCTTCTCGTACATCTCATAACCTTACTCTTACCCACATTAACTCTCAACTTCCTTCTCTCACACACCCTTCCAAATTCTGTCACTAGTCGGTCAAGCTTCTCTTCTGTGTCTGCTACCAGTACAGTATCATCCGCAAACAACAACTGATTTACCTCCCATTCATGATCATTCTCGCCTACCAGTTTTAATCCTCGTCCAAGCACTCTAGCATTCACCTCTCTCACCACTCCATCAACATACAAGTTAAACAACCACGGCGACATCACACATCCCTGTCTCAGCCCCACTCTCACCGGAAACCAATCGCTCACCTCATTTCCTATTCTAACACATGCTTTACTATATATGTATATATATATATGTGTGTATATATATATATATATATATATATATATATATATATATATATATATATATATATATATATATGTGTGTGTGTGTGTGTGTGTGCGTATATATATATATATATATATATATATATATATATATATATATATATATATATATATATATATATATATATATTTATATTTATATATATACATATCTAATCAAAGGTTTCATATATATGTATATATATATATATATATATATATATATATATATATATATATATATATATATATATATATATATATTTATATATACATATCTAATCAAAGGTTTCATATATATATATATATATATATATATATATATATATATATATATATATCTAATCAAAGGTTTTATATATATATATATATATATATATATATATATATATATATATGTATATATATATATATATATATATATATATATGTGTGTGTGTGTGTGTGTGTGTGTGTGTTCATATATATATATATATATATATATATATATATATATATATATATATATATATATATATATACATAATATAGAGCATGTGTGTTTGTATGTACAGTACTTATGTGTATTATCTGTGAATGCATTATATGTGAAAACATATATATATATATATATATATATATATATATATATATATATATATATATATATATATATATATATATATATTTATATATATATATATATATATATATATATATATATATATATATACCGTGGCACTTCCCTCAATTTTGAGAGTTAGCCAACATAAAAAAAAGTAGATTTTTTCTTCATTTCGTTCCTTTCGGCCTGATGAGGGATTCAGCCTAGTTTGGTTGGTACTGCTAAGGTGCCAGAGCCCGCCCTCCCCCGTTATCCACCACAATCAAGGTTCATATGCAGAATCCATTACCTCAGCTACCTTGATGGTCATCAAGGCGATCGGAGCAAGGAGCAGTGCTTATCAGAACTCTGTCAAAATTTTTCGCCATTAATTCCTAATTCTCGCATCCCCTTTTTCCTCTCTCATATTTATCTTCCTACCACCCAGAGTTTTCTCCACTCTATTCATCCACCAAAACCTTGGCCTTCTCCTTGTACTTCTCCCTTCAGCTCTTGCATTCATCAGCTTCTTCAGTGGGCATCCATTTTCCATTCTCTCAAAATGCCCATATCACCGCATCACATTCATATCTACTCTAAATGCTAATTAATTTCCTACTCTCATTCGCACCCTCACTACTTTGTTCACAACCCTATCTAATTGATACGCTAGCCATAACCCTCAAACACTTCATTTCTTATCCTGACACACGCTTTATGAACTATGTATAAACTCTTCACTGCGTGCAACTACCCTCCAATAATTCCTTATAAGCTCATCACATTCTGCACCGCTTCTCCATCAATTGTATCATAAGCTTTTTCCAGTTCCATAAATGCAACATACACCTCTTTATCTTTTGCAAAACATTTCTCACATCTGATTAAATATAAAAATCTAATCCATACATCCCATATATCCCCTAAAACCACTCTGCACTTCTAAGATGGCATCCTCTGGTTCACCCCCAATCCTAATAATAACACTACTATACACTTTTCGAGACACACTCACCAAACTAATACCCTTAAAATTACAATACTTATGCATATCTCCTTTACATTTGTATAATGGAATAATACTCACACACAGCCAGTCCACTGGTACAATTGCCAACATAAAAGAAAAAAAATATTACACAATCTCATCAATTATTCAAGTACAGTCACCCGTCCCCCTTCTTTTGACATCTAGGCCCTCACATTACCCATACCTGGTGATTTTCCTGCTCTCATTTCATCTAGTGCTCTCTTAAATTCCTTTCTTGGAATCCTTCTTTCATTTTCATCTCCCATTAGTGTCACCTCAAAATCTGCAACAGTAATTTTATCTGCCTCCCTATTATCCTAAACATTCAGCAACCTTTCAAGATATACAGCCCATCTTTCCTTGTCTCATATTTCTTCAACAACCTTCCATTTTCATCTTTTACTGTCTTTTCTTTCCTCGATTCACCATTCTTTTCTATCTTCACTTTATTCTAAAACCTCTTATTCTCTTCATGTTAACGACCCAATCCTTGACCCACCTCTAGTCAGCCGCCCTCTTTCTTTTAACTACCTTGCGTTTTACTTCTATATCTCTCTCTATATATCCTTCCTACTTCTCTACTGTATCACTCTGCAGCCTTAAATGCCCTCTTTTTCTCTTCCACTTTCATCTTAACTATTTCATTCTACCATTCACTATCCTTCCTCATGATGCCTCCAACAATCCTCTTGCCACACACATCACTTGCAAGCCCAACAAGATTTTATTTTAATAACATCCACTCCTCTAGATCACCATTTTTTCTTACTTTCATTCTGTCATATGCCACTTCTAACCTTTCTTGATATTAATTTTTAATATATTTTGTTCTACTCTCTATCCTTCATTACTTACCTCCCCATTCTATTTCCCATATTTTGCTACAACTAATTTTACTTCAAACAAAAACTGATTCGTTAGCCATACCCTTAAACAAACGTAAATCCTCCAATTTTCCAAAAGTCCGTCTTGTTATCAACACAAAATCCATTAATGCCCATTTAACACTCTTCCATTTGTTGCTCTTGCCTCTGTGGACTTATTCATATCTTTCTTTAAAAAAAAGAAAAAATACAACTTATCACCAGCTCTTGTTCAACACGCATAGCTAGCACCCTCTCACCACTCTCAATTCCACCTGTTATGCCACATTTCCCAGTGACACCATTTACATTTCCAGCACCCACTCTGGCATTTAAGTCACCCGTTACAACTGTATAATTCCTTATAATCAGTCCTTCCACACACACACTTAGTTGATTCATTCCAGAATTTATTCCGCTCTTCACTTCTCTCAGAATACGGCTCATAGAACCTAACAAAAGCCCAGCATTCCCTACCCAACCTAACCCTTATGGTGGGATCACACATTCGCTTATCTTTTCTCCCGTAGGAGGATTTAATGGTAGTTGGCAACAAATAACATCGAACTCTAGGGCTTGCGAAGTAAAACCGGAATTGTTGGTACGTGTGGCATGTAGCACTAAGTTATTTTGGGTGGTGTGCACTCTGTCAGGCATGTGATTGGATGCAAATCATGTTTTGTGTTCAAGCCCATACATGCGCGAGTGTGAAAATTTTATGGATTTAGCCAAGACATTCTCGAAAGAAGGTCAGGTCAGTATGGGCGTCGGGTAAGAAAGGTCCAAAATGTCACGAGTAGTGCTTTCTCACTGCTAATGTAGGCTATGAGTAAAGGGGTCGCACTCTATATCTTCAGTTTCCTGCTGTTATTACAGAAAATGTTACTGTTTTTGAATCCATGCTAATACATTTTATGTTCTGTTTACCGAACTGCAAAGGGAATTACAGAACTGGACCTAAAAGGAGTGTGTTCTCCTTTCCAAATGCTGATAAAAACAAAGTAAAGTGGTTGCACGCCGTCACGAGAGCCCAATATGTTCCTAACAAGAATAGTAGGGTAAGTAATATAATTGTTGTTATAATAATCTTAAGTGCATTATATTTTTCAAGTGGTATTGGTCACAGAATGGTAGTCTCTTGTATAATGATGAAAGATTACCAAAATGTTTACAAAATGACTTGGGTATATACACACTATTTTCTTTTGTTACTTACTTCTTCATTTTCTCTTTGATTTCTTCTTTCTCTCAAATTTTTTGCTTCCTCATTCTTCGGTTGCTGCCTCTCTCTCTCTCTCTCTCTCTCTCTCTCTCTCTCTCTCTCTCTCTCTCTCTCTCTCTCTATTTTACAAAATAATATCACCAATTTAATATTGCATTTAAACGCTTTTCAGGTGTGTTAGCTACACTTCAGATCTAACGATATTGAATCCGAGACATCCTTCTTCGATAAGACAATTGGGAATAAATTCATAGTTAAGTTGAGAACCCGAATACTGAAACATGGTGCAATTCATTCCATACTTCCAAACTGTCAAGCTTACTTATCTTCATCAACTACATTTAGAGTGTGTCCTGGTGAACGGCGAAACCGAAAAGAAGAGCGAGCCCTACAGACAGCGGTGTTGCAAAAGAAAGTTGAAGAAGACCATCAGCGAAGCTCAAGGTAATTCTTCAGTGTCAGTGAATTGAAAAAATATGCAAGATTTTTTGGACAAATCCTACTGGAGTGTTATAAGTAAAGATGGATCACTAATAAGCTGTAGATTAATAGAGTCCCCACATCCTTCCGTTATCCGGTCAGTGATTGTTAAAGAAAACTATGATGTCTTTGTCTTTATAAACTATGTTAATTTGAAAATACTAGGAAATCATAAAGTTCCTGCAGCTGTTAATGATACTAGTAATCTGGACTTGTTGTTAAGTAAAGTACGAATGACAGACATAAGGGAGCAGAAAACACCCAAGCCTTCTAGCATTATTAGTATAATTGATTTGGTAATTTCCCTGCTATTAGTAATCAAAGAACAGTCATTTCAGCATTTCAGTACACTGCAATTTGTATATGAGCAGCTACATTTGATGGCATTGAACTGATTTGAGTATTCTGCAGAACTTTTAGCATTTTCTTCGTTGTTTTACAACAGCTCTCTAAAGCGTTACAGAATGTTGAGAGAAAAGAATTTTCTGATACTGCCAAGTTATTCCACAATCAAAAGGATTTTTTGTCAAAAACATTTGGGGCTGATTTTGAAGAAATGCCTTGTAATTTTCTACCATATATATATAAAAAAAAGAAGATTCAAGACACTTGATTCTCTTGATACAAAGGTAACAATAATTGTAGACGAAATACACATAAAGCCATATTTTGATTACATAGGTGGAAATGTTGTTGGGTAGCATTTGATACCAGTGAGGCTGCAACAAGCGCATATGTATTTATGATAAATAGTGTCATGTTAAAATTTAGCGATGTCGTGCACATCCTTCCAGCGAAATGTATGAAAGCTGAAGTTCTCTATACTATTTTAAAGAAAGTAATTGTTGGTCTGCAGAAGATAGGTTTCCATGTTCTGTGCGTAATGACTGACAACAATGCTATAAATTCAAGGATTTATCCATGTTTTCCAACCCACCAAAACTATCAATATTTCACCCACGCCGAGTAAATAGTAGCAGGACACTCTTTTTCATGTTTAATTCAGTTCACTTACTCAAATGCATCCGAAATAATTGGATAAATCAAAATGACGTAGAAGTAACTGAGGTACCTTGAATTTTCATCAGATGGTGTGTATTATAAAAATCACACTACCCAGTTAGCTCCTTTCAAAACCTTGCAAAAACTGTATACCTATGGAGCAGATAATTTACTAAAACATCCATATAAACTAACACTGAAAGCCCTCTCTCTATCAGGTATGGGGAGACAAAATATAAAACTAGTTTTGCAGATTTTTATTGAATATGTTTTGGAAGCCCTTTTGAGTAAAGGAAATAAACATTTATTGCCATGCTATTCCACTGTTGTAGAATACATAAACATTATTCACACTTGTTGGAAAATAATGAATGTGCAGGCACCATATAAGGGTGCTCGAACAAAAAATATTTATTCTACCCCATTAGTTACTCGCACTAATGATGAAAAAAGGAAATTCCTCAACAACTTCGGAAATTGTCAAGAAGCATGGGAAAAAACTGGAGTCAAAAGGTGGAAAACTCACACGTTAAATTTTCACAGCTCTACAGCACACCAATCACGCCATTAAAGAAATAGCTAGGTACTATACATCAGACTTAAATATGAATTATATACTTACTGGTAAATTTCGAACATATAAATTGGAATTTCATTTGGCCAATATAGACAACTGTCTGGTGGCA
Organism: Palaemon carinicauda; assembly: GCF_036898095.1. Classification (NCBI taxonomy): domain Eukaryota; kingdom Metazoa; phylum Arthropoda; class Malacostraca; order Decapoda; family Palaemonidae; genus Palaemon; species Palaemon carinicauda. The sequence continues at coordinate 10,437,187 of NC_090728.1, forward strand.
AATACATTTCTGTTAGACAGATATTTGAGTGTGAAAAACGATTCAAATCATGTTAGTGTTGGAGAGAAAATTGACAATCAATAACAAGAAAATTGTACTAAGAGATTTGCAAACTAATAAGGAAGGACTAGAAAATGTATCATAATCAGGTGTGATCGGTGCATTAAACTTAATTGTATTAAAGAAAGATATTGAAAAAATGTATTGCCAGTACTAGTTTATGTAGCAGGCTATTGTTGTTATGCAGTTTTCAAAAAAAAAAAAAAAAAAAAAAAAAAAAAAAAAAAAAAAAAAAAAAGGAACTGTGGTAGTTGCAAGGCTATGATAACTTCCTACGTTGAGAATATGCATGGAAACAACAAGTATATTGATGGTCTTTACAGAGGCTCTCTGATGTACCCAAATCCTATAGTAACAAATATTGCAATATACTGTTACATTGTGATTGACAAAATGGTCCAAAATAAGTTTTTCCACAAAATTATCAATCATAGAGTGGCGGGGTGTGTCTTGTCCTACAATAAATTAGCTGACGATGAAGCATTAATTACAACAGATTCATGTGATGCTGTTCATAATGCAGGAAAAATTAAAAAAATTATAAGATGGCCAGTAATGTATGTGCTTTTAAACATCTATAGCTCAAAAAAAACATCATCATCCTCTCTGAAAATAAACTTATGAGCAAAGATAAAAAGGGAAAATTGCAATCATTAAAAGTAAAAAAAAAAAAAAAAAAATCTGTTAATGATTCAAGTAAAGTGAACGTACAATAAGATCAAGCGACTTAAAATAAATATTATATTTTAAATTGCATTTTTTTTCTTTAAAAACTAAATTGTTACAATTACATTGTTTGTTAATAGGCCTTAACTAAACCACAGAGAGTGTACTTTACTTTTTTAAGAATGAGATGATATCCCAACGCAGCAAAGTGGCTGAAAAACAACTTCGTAATAACAGAGATAAACTAGAAAAATTAAGTAAGTTTTAACATCTAACAGTGAGTGGGTGTGTTTTATTTTTAATTAGGCTACTACCACGGGAAAGTACTGTTTCAATAATTTTGTTACTTTTTCCTCATCTAATTTTTAACCAGATTATTCAAGAACGTCTCACATTTGAGTGTAAAATTCCTTAATTTTCCATGAGGGTTATCATCTGTAGACAGAAAAAAAAAGAGAAACAAAGTGTGTATGTATAGTGAGTGCTTGTGTGAGAGAAAGAAGGGTTGTGGATAACCCAGTGTCCTTGCCAGGTGTTCCCGTTAGCTTGAGAACTTAATCTAATCGGTCTTGTCACAACATAACTCATACCTTATCCGTCTCCATATCAATCGACCTAGTCGGACCTACTCATGCCAACATCTTCCCACACTAACCAGGCGTATATTCAAGACGGCCTTGGTTTGACGGCTTACTGACGGTAGCGTGTTGGTCAGAGGTATATAGCCTGTAGGTTAGACACAAGCATGGTACGTTTATGGTGGGTAAATCTTTAATTGTTAAGTTCGACTGGATACATTTGACAACATTTCTGATCGACATTCTAGCGGAAAATAGTGGAAACTTCGTACCAGGTGGTAATGTAAGGGTGGCAAGATAATTCAGTTCACATTTTTAGTGACCATGCATCTATTCTTGCATGTTGTATGCTTTTTTCACAAAATCGTGTATTTTTCCATAACGATTAGTTTCCCAGTTTGTCGTCTGTACTACTGTATGTATTATCATATTAAGGAGTTAAAGTTAATACATAATGAAAGTAATAACAACACACCAAGTGAAATTAATGATTTAAAATATATTACAAAAACTAGTCAATATCATATTAAAGGTTATGATACTTAAAATATCAGAATGAAATATTATGAAAATAAGTAAAAGAAGTAAATACATATTGCAAGTAATGATAAAAAAATTATGAAATGAATCTTCAGAGCATATTTCCGAAAATAATCCATACAGAGTTCGTTCAAATTAAAACAAAGGTTGGGTCAAACACTGGCCTTTGGTGAAGAGTCAAGAGTCGACGTTTCCTGCGTAATTAAAAGATAATCTTTCGTACAAATAGGATTTCCTGCTCTTCGTGGCTGATGATTCTTTTACCTTAGTTAATAATGAACGGATTAGTATATCTCTAAAAGATGGAGCGGTCATCAAAGGATCCTACGAAATTCTATAACTATTTGACAAAATAATCAGAAAACCTTCAACTCATTAACAAAAAAGACATTATACTGTAGTTCATCTCCTTTCCTCCACCTCACTATAGGCATTTAATGGTTTGACACGCAGGTGCGAGGAGAATAAGTTATTTGACAGATAATCAGAAAACATAAAGTCATTACCAGTCAAGACAGTTTACATCTCGGTCCTTTTTTTCTGAAGTGAATTTTGCTACTGTGTGTGTGTGAGAGAGAGAGAGAGAGAGAGAGAGAGAGAGAGAGAGAGAGAGAGAGAGAGAGAGAGAGAGAGAGAGAGAGAGAGAGAGAGAGAGAGAGAGAGAGAGAGAGAGAGAGAGAGAGTTTTATTCTGTATTCTTTGCTGTTGAGCATGAAGTTTTAAAAAAGTATGTTTTAATTAGCAATTAAAAAGTCAAACCACCTGCTTCCTGGAATATGCATACGTTCAATATAAACAGAAACGTATGTACAAAAGACCATGGCGGCAATAGTTCCCGTCAGACGTACATCTACCGCATACGGCCTATACTCTCCCCGTCAGAGTAAAAATGAAAGGAGGGGGGGGGGGAGGGGCAATTTTAGCTTACGGGAGTAAACGGGGGTAAGATGCATGAATGTGTGATCTCATCATCACCCGCATTAACCTGAATAATACCGCCTTCCATTCCACTACTTTACCTGACATCCGATACTTCAACAAGGAAGCCACACCCTCTCTTGTTCCCCCCTTTCAATCCCAGACACTTTACCTGTCACTTAACCAAACATCACTTAACACTATTTTTTCTTTTCTCACACAAGGCCAATACACCGACCCTTCTTTTCCAAAACATTTTATTTCTCATTCTCACATCTTTTATTCCCTATCCTACTACATTCACACGTCTTCAGACACCCCAAAACTAGAGTGCGAGGAGCAATCATTCTCCTCCCAGCTCCTCTTTTTCGATATCTTACAGGAAGTAACTAGACAAGAAAGGGGATTCCCAGGCCCCTCGTCCCGTCCCTCTTAGTTGCCTCTTATGATACGCAGAGATTCGTTGGCGCTATATTAATAGTTACTATGACCCCGGGCCACAGGGAGGACCAGAGTTAATAACGATTCACATACATCAAGACATGTGAAGATACTTGAATAAAAAATTGGTAATGAAAACATTAGAGGTCACTGTTGAGGGTGGAAATTTTCCTGTTCCCTGTATTTTTACATGTCTTAGATTATTTCTAACAAGGTGATTACTATTACGTGAAATTTCTGATTTTTTCTTTCATTAAACAAACATGAATATAATTATTAATAGGTTTAATATACTAATACCCACATACATATTTTCTTGGTAAGCAAAGATGCCATGATGAAAATACTTTTACTGAAAACTTTCTTATCATTTATCATGTTTATGTAACTTTTCTTGCACGTCCGATTTTAAGGAATTAACTAAACAATTACATTAGAATATTTAAAAAAAAAGGCTCCAAAAGATGTTCAAGTATTTCACTTTTCATTATTATTATTATTATTATTATTATTATTATTATTATTATTATTATTATTATTATTATTATTATTATTATTATTATTACATCCGCAAAGGTGGTTATATTTTAGAATCAGTTTATTTATTTATTGATTGATTTATTGACTTTTCTGTGTGTGGACAGGATTACGTCAAAACTGCTGAATCGATTTTGATCACTTTTTTACCAATTATAGATCTTAGGACATGGATAACCAGATTAAATTTTGTAGATGATCCGCATCCGGATTCTAGATCCAGATTTGCATTTTTCACAATTGTAAAGATTGCATCTTAACAAAATGAAGAATTTTGACGAAATTTTCACCAAAAATAGATCTTATGCCCTGGACGACTCCAATAATCTTTGGAGAAGGTACGGTACAGTATCGTGATTCTGGGTCCAGATTTTAATTTTTCACAATTTTAAAGATTACGTCAAAACAAATTGATACATTGGATTTTCACTAAATTTCAATTACGGATAGATATTATGCATCTTATGAAGCTCTGAAATTTTGGAGGTGATACAGATCAAGATCATGATTCTGGATCAACATTGCCCTTTGACCCTCTACTGTACAGTCAGCATATGAAAGGTGGGAGGCAATGTCCCTAGACGTTAGTAAAATGTTGGCAGTATTCATTGGCAGAGGTCTGAAATATCCGATTGCTTATTATTTTTATCGAAGCTGCAATCCACGTTAGAAAATCAAATATTTTGAAAAAACCCAAAAATACTAATGCGAAAAAGCAAATTAAAATAATTTTGAAATTGTGAACTTCATAAGTTTACAGCAGCATTTCCCATACCGCAGATATTCTGCCTAAAGAAGTGTAAGCTTAATAAAGCTCTTCTCAAGTAAGTGTTTGATAAACAGTCTTACTTCTAATAATAATTTTGATACATTCATCTAATTATTTGTTGATAATATGAGTATTTACAATATTGACTAAGTAGAAAAATATCGTTGATTAATCATAAACAGAAGAGTAATATATTGAAATATTGATATACGATAATAGAGAAGAATATGACAATGTAATAAAAAATATAGAGGGATTAGTGAGAAAAAATAAGAATATACTCACAAATACGAGACTGATCTGAAGAATACGGTTCATATTACTGGCAGTTATACGATCTGCACTGAAATAGTTCTGCTTCTTAATGGATTTGCTCCAGAATGGACTGCGCCAGAAAGGCCAAGCTAAATCGCTCGCGCAGAACTTGCCCCTCCCCTCCACCCGTTCCACTGATAAAAGTGAGACATAAAATATTTCATAAAAGATGAAAATTGTAAATATATAAGTAACAAGTAGCAGATAATTTCTTAAGCAACATCTCTAACATTAGGAAGATAATTCTACAATTTGGTGACAGACGCGATAGCACTACTGGAATTGTGTGATATTTGGGGTTATGAAAGTAAATGCAAGACTGTTACAACCAACTACATACCAAATAAGGTGTTGTTAATGGTATAGCTTAGGGCAGGGGTTTTCAAACTTTTTGAGCTTATGGCACAATTGTAGCTCATCTAAATACTCGTGGCCCACTACCTATCAAAATTGTGTGATTACGTTGATAATGATTAATGTCATAATGAAGCATAAGCAATTTGTGATTATTGTTTTTTTAGTCATGAATTTAAGTATTGTTCTGTATCATATTCGAATCAACCCTTTTTACTGTTATGAAAACTTAATAAATATCTCAACTACCAAATGATATATAAAAAAGTAATTTGTTGTACCTCAGAAAAGGTTTTGGACTTTTTAATTAAAAACAAAGACATTTGCTGAAGGCAGCATCTTATTTTTTTTTATTTTATTTGCAATAGATTTGAAAAGTCTAACACACAAGGTAGAAGGATTTCTTGTCTAAGCTTCCCAAATGTTTGTCATGGTTAAATTTTTTCTGCTCAGAGTTCTTGTACCGAATGTTTTTTTTTTTTTTATATATGATATCGATATATATAATCGCATTTCTTAAAAACTAATCTCTTAAAAGTAATATATACTTTTACATTAAATTTATTTGTCACAAGTGAATGAGCTACTATTCAGAAAACAGAGTCCCCTGGAAATTCTTGTTCAAAATTACTATGATGACTGATTACATTATTTCGAAGGCAAGTATCTACAAAATTCTCAAAATAGCAATGATAACTGTATATTTTTCCAAATGAGTTTTTGACCGTTGATAAAATAGAAGGTATTTTGTCAATAAAGTATATCACAACTTTGATTCTCCATTGAAGAGAATATCTTTATTTTTCATGTTAAAAAATATATATCTTTAGTTCATATCTAAGTTATATAAAATCCGTTCATAGTATCCC
>NC_090728.1:10448233-10450733 GCF_036898095.1 Palaemon carinicauda
AATTTCAGACAGTTTCATTTCAAAATATTTGTTAACCTACTCATCGACTGATTTGCTTTGCCTAATCTTACATTAAGACCCTGTACTAGAAATCATAGTTCCAATCTATTTAAAAGATTCTACCTTATCAATCTTTCTCCTTTTAATGATATTTCATCATCCATTATATATTCCATTCACATTATCTCTTTCTTCTATTTATCTTCAGCCCAACCTCCTGGGTTTTTTTATGCATTCTGGTAAGCAAGCATTGCAAATCCTGTGGTTTTCTGCTAATATGGAGAGAGTCATCAGCATACTCTAGGTTGGCTAATTTCCTATCACCAATCAAGTCCATTCCTTTGTCACCATCTACAACTGCCTATACATTACAAATCCATGAGGAGTATAAACAACATAGGTGAGAACAAATTCCTTTGGAGTACTCCACTGTTCACTGGAAATTTATTTGATAGGATTCCACTAACTATAACTTTATACTTGTATGCTAATGAACAAACATGATCCCTTTTACATATTTTAAGGGTTATTTCCAAAATAACGCAGGACTCTACAAAATTGGCAGGTGCACACTATAAAAGGCATTTCATTGCCCACAAATGCCATCAAAAGTGAATTTCTATATTTAATGTACTGCTGTACACCATGTCTTAGAATGAAAAACTGCTCAGTACAACTTCTACCTTTTCTAAATCCTTCTTGTTCATCTCTCAGGTTTTCATCAATCTTTCTTTTTAGTGTCTTCAGAATATGCATACTATATACTTTCATGATAACCGACTTAAGTATGATGCCTTGGTAATAATTGGAATTGGTCAGGTATTTCTGTGTCATATTCACCGACACTCCTAACTCCCATTCATTAGATTCTGCTTCTTCATGCCAAATTCTACAATATGATTTCATAAATACTCTGGGGTTCACTTAGTTATTACCCAGTATCATCTCAAAACTTATCCCATTATAACCAATGGCTTTCCATCTCATTAGTTTTTTTAATGATAGCTTTCGCTTCAAACACACTGAGTTCATTCATGGGCACATCAGTGTCTTCATCAGCTTCAGGTATATCAATCAAATTCTTTCCTCCATGTCTACTACTCCTGACCACACTAAAATGTTCCAACCAATTTAGCCTTTTTCATCTTCTGTTATTATGATAGATCAATCTTCCTTTTTGATGGTTATATGCTTCTTCTTCTTTGCCTCCCGTACAGATTTCATTATTAATCATAAGCGTAATTCTAACACCACACCCACCCCCTTAATTCATAGCTTTGTCAACCTCATCTGCTTTCCTGTCTAAATACACTCTCCAGTCATTCCAGGCTTTACTTTTGACTGCACTATCAATACTGGAATAATAAGCTGCTCTACCTAGTAATTTTCATTACTTTTTTTAAAACTTTAAAAAATCAGTATCTTTCTTTGAATATTTTCCATAGTATTCCGCGTATCATTCGAATTTTATAGCTTTCTTCGTGTAACTGCATATCCTAAAACTTCACCTCTGACAAATATATGAACTTAATATAACACAATTTTTCAATTATTGTCTGCTCTTCATCTAATAAAATCTCTAAGACTGAAAATCGATTTCTTCATTCAATTGCAATCGGTTCTCTATGCTCATCTTCTAGAAGCTTATCTGTATCAAACCTACATATTCTATCTACATTCCAGTTGGGTGCTTTCAGTGTTAGTTTCAGTGTGGCAATGATGAGCTGGTGATCACAACCAATTACTATATGATCTCTTCGATTTTGTAACAGCCACAGGGTGAAGTCCATGCATATACAAATAGCACGCTACATATATACCGCCTACCACTGTACTGATATACCACCTAACACGGAAGTGATATATCCCCTAGCATGGTATATATATATATATATATATATATATATATATATATTATATATATATATATATATATATATATATATATATATATATATATATATATATATATATATATATATATATATATATATATATATATAAATTTCTACCTCATACTTGGGATCGAACGCTAGCCCCTTCTAATGAAAGGCCAGGTCGAAACCAACCATGCCACGAGAGCCCATAAAAGGAAATCTGAACCTGACACTAATCTAGCTGTCCGAGGATTTACCTGGTGAGACATCAGTCTCTTTACCAGCGAGTTTTACCAGATTTCCCCGGGCCACCACGTGACACAATTGGTAGTAATTCATTCAAATTACCCCTAATGAGTAAATATGGATAAATATCAACACAACATCGTGTTCAAATAGAAATAAATTTCTACCTCATACTTGGGATCGAACGCTAGCCCCTTCTAATGAAAGGCCAGGTCGAAACCAACCATGCCACGAGAGCCCATAAAAGGAAATCTGAACCTGACACTAATCTAGCTGTCCGAGGATTTACCTGGTGAGACATCAGTCTCTTTACCAGCGAGTTTTACCAGATTTCCCCGGGCCACCACGTGACACAATTGGTAGTAATTCATTCAAAT
>NC_090728.1:10455733-10463233 GCF_036898095.1 Palaemon carinicauda
GATAGGAAAAGAAATACCGTAAACATGACGCCTCCTGTGAGCCCAGCCCCTGGACCGAGTAACCCCCTTCCGATTGTGACACTTGTAAATGCTCGATCAGCAATCCTTCCTTTTCAGGGTCGGGTTAATAGGTTCTTGCCTCAGAATGTGGAGTCATGGATTTCTTCCGTCGATGCCCATTTAAATGCCAAACAAATCGTAGACCCTTTTGTACAATTACAAGAAGCTAAAAGTTTTATAGATTTTTCTACAGGGGATTCGAGTGCGTATTTAAGAGGTGTTTCATTTCAAGAAGCAGTTACCTGGGATGATTTCAAAGTTAGGCTACGCGCGGTCTATGGGGGTGAAGAAGCCTTGGATGTAGTATTAACGTTAAGAAATACACTTAATCAAGGCACTATGACTCGGCTTAATGTTATTGAGAGAGCAGCTCTTATAGCTGATAGGCTTAATGAATATCAAGATATTTTAGGTAATTCCACTTGGGTTACTAGAGATAACATCTCCGTGAAAGATTTTTTACGATTAATGTATTTAACTTGCATGACACTTATGTTGCCTGAAGCTTTAGTGTGGTGTTTTGATAAAAAGTTAACGCCTGCAAGTAGGGAATTGGATGTATATAAACAGATAAAGAAACACATGTCTAAGTGTCCTGACCTTGATCCCGTGTTAACTCAAGTTTTTGCAAAAAATGAAACAAAGCCACAACAAGTAAATGTAGTTGATAATAGTCAAGTTGCGGGAATGACGTGTTATAATTGCAAACGACAAGGTCACTTGATCGCGGACTGCAGAACGAAATTCTGTTCGATACATAATAGTTCGACTCATTCATATAGTCACTGCTACTCGCGTAAGACACAACAGAATCCTAGAAATACACAGTCAATTCCACAGTCAGTTCCATATGGAAATAAAAAGAAAAATCCTCATTTTAATAAGAAGAAACAGCCAAACGTCAATGTAGTTCAGAATCCCAAACAAACAAACAGTTCTTCGAATAACGATGAGCCTGGGTCGTCAAACCAGACCTCGCAAGGTCAGACTAATTTTCAGAATGTGCAGAGCAAAGCAAATACCACATAATTAACTCCAGTGGGGAAGAGAGTGATGTTGGGTCAAGGTCATTCATTTCAACATCAGTAGTATTGAATAATCAATTTAATGTTTTATCAGATCATTGTGAGGCAATAGATTTTCCTATGAAACACACAGCCGAATTAAGTAAATCAGTGCATGCTCCCGTAGATTTGCAACGAATTCATACAATAATAAGCCAAAATGAGTTACGACCAACATTATATGCTGTAAATTTAGAACACAGGTCATTTACATTATTTTTTGACTCTGGTAGCCCACGTAATATCATGGATTTGAGGACACATCATTTGTTGTTTTCGAACTTTCCGATAGAAAAATCCGGAGTGAGACTCTCTGGTATAGGAAATAATGAATTAAATGTAATAGGCGTAACTCATGTTCAGTTCAAGGTCGGTAAGCGCACGTTTGCCGATACATTTGTTGTTGTACAAAACATTGATATGTATCCAGCTGTAATTATAGGATACCCATCTATGGGCAATCAAAACATTATCTTAGCCCCTGCCAAACATGGCGTGTATATCAAAGGAAATTTCTTTAAGTCTTCTAATACCTTAAAATCAGTTTTGGATAAAAAGGAAACAACAAATAAAACAGTGACATATGTTGAAGAACCAATAACTCGTCTCATTAATAAAGAAATAATATACGCGACCCAACAGAATTCTCGTTCACCCGTAATATCATCTTGCACGCAATCTATCGAGCCGAACGTAACTTCGAATTTAATAGTGCAAGTGAAGAAAACGTTACCGGGATCTGAAATATTAATCCTTTCCGAAACTTTGAAAACTAACGGATTGTCCGTCACACAAGCTATTTATACAGTAGGCTCACAAAAACAATGTAATATTGAAGTCTGTAATCATTTAAATGCCACTTTAGTAATACACAAAAATTAACATATCCTGGATGTAGAAGTTTATAAACATCGTATTCTTACCGTCGCCGAAATCAATCACGCTCAATCAGTTGCGGATGAATCCCTTTTGCAATCTATTAAAAATAAAATGAATAAAGACATTCAAGAAGAAGAAATTCAGTAGAATATTTTGGGAATTTTAACTGAATATCATGATGTTTTTTCCACTACGGATGGATCTGTACCAACTGTGTGTCACACAATTGTACATAATTCCTTTCGCATATATTATGCTTGTATCTTCGCTCTTCCCTCGCACTAAACGAACATGAAAATTCATGTCTGCTCTTTCCTCTGTAACATTGTCTGTCTTGTTAACTTGTTATGTCCTGTTGCCTTGAGGTTTTGTATATAAAGTGTGTTCTATAACAATATAACTCAGTTGATTGCATCCTGCCTTTGAGTTCACAACTCTCTCTCGGCCCGTCACAGATCCTTTGGAAAAATAGATGTGATCGAGCATCAAATAAGGTTAAAGGACAAGCAGAAAATTATCTATATACCCTCGTAAAGACTCCCTATGAAATCCCAGAATGAAATAAATGATGGAATAAGTAAAATGCTAGAAGAAGGAGTCATTAGGAAATTGAACAGTCCTTATAATTTTCCATTAATAGTTGTACCGAAAAAAGATCGAACATGGCGTATCTGCGTAGACTTCCGTCGTCTAAACGAGGAGACGATCCCTGATCGATTCCAAGTGCCATGTACTGACGATATTTTGTCTTTGTTAGGTCAGCATAAATATTTTACCAGTTAAGACTTACTTAAAGGCTTTCGCCAGATATCATTAGAAGAAGATAATATCCCATACACAGCCTTCAGCACAGCCAGGGGACATTATGAATTTTTACGGATGCCTTTTGGTTTACGTTGTGCTCCCATAACATTTACAAGAATGATTAACATAGTGTTTGGAGACTTGCTAGGGGATATATTGCATGCCTATATGGACGACCTTGTAATCTTTTCCAAAACCTTAGAAGAACATCTAGGTAAATTAGAACTAGTACTACAGAGACTAAGACAACATAACTTAAGGGTAAAGATTAGTAAGTGTGAATTTTTCAAAAGAGAATTGATATATTTGGGTTTTATGGTGTCAAGCCAAGGTCTTAAAGTAGTCCATGATAAGGTGTCGGCTATCCGTAACTTTCCCATACCTACTAATGTTAAGGGAATACAGCAATTTCTGGGTTTTAGTGGATATTACAGGTGTTTTATACACAATTATTCAATAATAGCCGCTCCCTTAACTGATCTTACGAAGAAGGGCGTAGATTTCATATGGTCTGAGCAGCATCAACAGGCGTTTAATACCTTGAAAGATGAACTGTGTAGTTCTCCTATCTTAAAATTTCCTGACTTCGGTAAGGAATTCTTCATTGCAACAGACGCCTCAGACTTAGGATTAGGTGGGGTATTGCTTCAGCAATATGATAAACAATTTTTTCCGATAGCTTTTTATACCCGAAAACTGAGAACTTCCGAAAGAAATTATGCAGTAATAAACAACGAAGGGCTAGCTATTGTTAATTCACTAGTGCATTTTAAGTTCATAATATACGGTTATCCTGTTAATAAACCACTAACCGATTTCTTTAAAGGCTTCAACCACAGCCCTAAACGAACTCGGTGGCATTTGATCATTCAAGACTTTGACGCGAGAATCGGGTATTTACCTGGGAAAGCAAACATCATCGCTGATGCATTATCACGCAACCCCGTGTCATCTTGTATGGAGCCTTTAGCTGAATTAATAGATATATAAACATCCATGCCTATTGTTAAAACGATATCTGAACAAGATGATTTGGGCTGGAGTGCTGAATTATTACAGACTGAGCAAAGAAATGATCAGAAATTAGAAAAAATTATAAATGCTTTGAAAGGCAATCATAAGGAAAAGGTATATATAAAGTATAAGCAGCAGAATTATTTAATCAAAGACAATATTCTGTGTAGGACCGTGACAAGGAAAACCCGCAATACACCACATGTAACTAACGACCAGGTAGTGGTACCAATCTCACTTATTTCTACTGTCCTGAATTGGTTGCATGCAAATCCATTGCATGGACACCCGGGGTTCTCATTAATGTCACAGAAATCCAAATCATTGTTTTATTGGCATACGATGCTTACAGATATAAAAAAACACATAGTTAATTGTTGCACATGTCAGGAAAACAAAGGGCATACGAAAACACCTGTCAGCCTAGGGGCTTATCCCGTGCCCAATCAACACTTTGAAAGAATACATTTAGATTTGTTAACAGGATTTTACGAGTCAGACAGAGGAAATAAGCACCTCTTAGTAATTGTAGATGCTTTAACTCGATATACAGAACTAATAGCACTTAAAACTAAAACTGCGCTTGAATGCGCTAGGAAGTTTTACTAGTGTTACATTTGTAAACATGGAATTCCACACATGATAATCTCAGACTCGGGTGGAGAATTTCATAATCACTTTCTTACCTCATTGTGTGAATTCCTTAGCATAAAGAAAATAAATACCATGATATATCACCCAGAGTCGAATGGGCTAGTAGAAAGAGCAAATAGGAAGGTTTTAAATATATTAAGAGTAACACTAGGGGGATCAGACCGCAACTGGGATATTGCAATACCTGCGGTACTGAGTACTCTGAATCATTCATTTCATATATCAATTAAAATGTCACCGCACGAAGCATTGTATGGTACCCCAGTTAGAACGCCTTTCCATGTATTAACGCCTACAACTAATCTATCAAATGCTTTAAAGGAATGTATAAATGCAAGCAAAAGTTGTTTTGATATCCTTCGAAAGAATTTAGAAGAATCACAAATCATAATGAAAAGGAATCATGATAAAATAGCGAAGCCAACTAAAACATATACCGTGGATGATAATGTTTACATACAGGTAAATTTACGTAAAGTACTCAATTATAAACTAACACCTAAGTTTGAAGGCCCATTTAACATTTTGGAAAAATTAACGGCCAATAGGTTTAGAGTTCAAAACGTATCCTAACCCACTGATGAGAGAATCGTACCATTGGCTCACATAAGAAATTAAAACAAGAGGGAAAGAAGTGAGGGAAAGATTTTTATTTTTTTTACATTGTATGTTAAAAGTTTTTCTTCTCAATACAGGAGTAATTACATATATTTTTCTCGTTACAGGTTTCCAAGATGAACTTTTTGTTGTTGGGAGTGATATTGTTCGCTCTGACATTTTTATCGTGTGGGATGAGCTCTAAAACTAAAAGTATAGATTTTAAATATGGCACTATAGTTGAAAGACAAGAAGACTTTTTTGTTTCATCAAGTAACGTAGTTGTTGAAGTGCGAATGCAAGCAATTTTTCTCCCAGAGAATGACGTCACTAGCTTAAAAAGCACCATTTCAAGGTTTGCTGTCTCCTTAAATGAATTGCATAGAAGACATTTTCCTTTTAATACAGAGAGTTCGCTTGCATCGATACTAAAAGTTGCAGAGATGCTATCTGAAGACTTGCAAAATAAGACTTACGAGACAGAATCTTTGGCACCTGACCTTTTGATGTGGACTGTAGGTTCGATGATATTGAGAAACGTAACCCGTTTATTTTTGCTGCACTAAACATCTTTGGTTCTATTGCAAGTTTAGGTTTAGGAATTTACAATCGTCTTAAGATTAGTAATCAAAATAAAAAAATTGACTTCTTGACTCATGAAAATGAATTGATTATGTCAGAACTAAGGAATCAGTTAGCTTCAATCAATCAAATTATGAGTTTAGTAAATGAACATTCAATTAATATCAATCAGATTATGGAAGTAAAGGATTTGTTGGCAACGTTAACGTATTATGATTCAAAAATAGATCACATACATAACAGAATTGCACATTTCATTGAGAAATCAAAAAATTATGTGGTAGCTATCACGTTAGTGACTAAAAGTGTACTGTCACCCCATTTGCTGCCAATAGAATACTTAAGGTTAATTGTGGAGAACGGACGGGAGAAACTAGGTTATATTCCTTTGTTAGACGCACGTAGGTTAGAATTTTATTACAGCCTAATTACAGTAAGCGTTGAAAATAACAGGATTATGATTACAATTCCCTTTGATTCTTCCGATGCCTGGCAATCTTACAGGATATCACCATCTCCGACTTTCATGACGAATCACTCAAATCCAGTAATATCCAGTTTGACAGGACACGTATTGATTTCCCCAGACAAGGAAACATATACGGTCATTAATGACTTAAATCAATTAACTCACTGTTCAGACGCAATGGATAGAAAAATATGTACAGCTGACTAATTTGAATTCCATAAAAACTTAATGGATTCATGCAAGTTAGGTATAGTTCTAGACGGTGCTCTCTCCCATACAAATGAAAATTGTCTGGATAAGCTTTATCCCTTTGACAATAATAAGTTCAATTGCAGACTGAACAACGGCTCGTGGATACGATACGACAAGGCCGGCTTCAACGTATCATGCCTGGACGGATCCACGTCCTATTCCCAAATCTTCGTTGCAGCAGATGGGTGTATCGGGACATCCCCTAATTCCAGGGTGCGAGGAATCAAGACTATCATCAGAGAACGAGCCTACTTCGCGAACTTCACATGGTCAACAACAATTCCATCTTTACCTCTCCCATACAACAAAAAGGTAGCCAAGCGGTTGATGAAATTGACCTAGATGGACCACCCGTCGCCGATTTATGAAGATTTTCTTCACCCCATACTACTAGCAGGAATAATTGTGACAGTGATGATATTTATCGCCGTTAATTTGGCGTAGGTTAAGGTACAATAGTTTGCAGCTCAAACAGAACGTTTTGCCATGTCCAGACAAAACTCCTTATTTAATTCAATTTAAAGCCGTTTGAAAGTGGCCCCTTCATTCGCTCAAAGGAGTAAAAATGTGTTGGAAAAGTGTTGTGTACGAAAAGCAGTTAGTACGCTAGTAATATGTAATTGAAGAGACTATAAAACATTTGCATTTAAAAAAAAAAAAAAAAAAAACATTTAAAAAACAATTTAAAAAATTAAATCATTTTTGTGGCATCTAATAAAATATATAAGCCGGAATGTTACAAAACAGAATCTATGGGCATCTAATAATATATATATATATATATATATATATATATATATATATATATATATATATATATATATATATATATATATATATATATGTATATATATATATATATATATATATATATGTATATATATATATATATATATATATATATATATATATATATATATATATATATATATATATATATATATGAATATATATATATAATATATATATATATACATATATATATATATATATATATATATATACATATATATATATATATATATATATATATATATATATATATATATATATATATATGTATATATATATATATATATATATATATATATATATATGTATATATATGTATATGTATATATATAT
>NC_090728.1:10465733-10468233 GCF_036898095.1 Palaemon carinicauda
TTTACGACCAGTTAGGCAGTTAAAACCATCCAAGCATTGTATTTGACCTTCGTTCAGATAAATTAACAGTAAATTCAATCATTATTCATATAAATAACGTTTCAGTAATACTGCTATATAACAATCAAGAGCTGGTTGTTAATAAGAGTAAGATCAGATCAAATATTTCAACCATGCAGTCTTGATTTGTTATAATTGAAGGATATTATGAATGGAGTTTTTTTTATCATTATTATTAAATACACTCCTGATATATCCGTAATTAAACTGAACATATTTCTGTGTTAACGATCTTCTAGGTCGCAAGTGGACCATGACTCAGAGGTAGATTTTGAAGAGAGAGAGAGAGAGAGAGAGAGAGGAGAGAGAGAGAGAGAGAGAGAGAGAGAGAGAGAGAGAGAGAGAGAGTGAGTGAGTACGTGTTTTTTTATATTATGTGACGTCTTTTGAAAAGAGTTTCGATTCCAAAGACTATGTTTTATCCTACTGAAAAGGGGATCCTTTGTGAGAGTGTTTTTATATAGTGAATATGAATATCTTTAGTTATCTCATATAATAATATGATCATGTAAAGTTCTTTCGATGCAAATGTTCTTTACGATATAATTTTTGGAACGAGGTTCCGTGAGCTATCTCGTGACACAGCCATTTAATACAGACTCAAGAAGTGATAGGCCTATATAAAAGGCGAGTTCTCCATTGCGGAGCCCAAACACTATGGCAATCTTATGCGTTTAGAATGCAGGCCAAATACTTACACTCCTGTTATCTCGGATGTCTCTGATCTAGGTAATTAACTTTATTACGGTTGAAATGCTTACAGTAAGTGTTAATATGCCTGCCTAAGTCTAGTGCTATTGTTTGTGTTTGAATTGCTTATGTTATTGAAGTGTTGATACAACTGTCTAATCTTAGTACCATTTCATGTGTTTAAATTGATTAAAAGAAAGAAAATTTTATTATCTCTGTATAAAAAGCTGATTTGTAATTCAGTGTGATTACTACTGTAAGCCTAAACTTTTACGTAACATTCTGTTAGCAATATTAAGTTGATTGAAACCCATTGTATAATTTAAACCCAAGCTCTGTATGTAGCAGATCTTGAGCTTCTTCTGTATTTCTTTATTTGAATATTATACTTTTGAAATTTCTCGCAATTTAGCACAGGCAAGTGTAGATTGATATGTCAGAATTATGATTATGTAAAATATGTAAAGTAGAACATGCTTGATACCGCTTTATTCCACTAAGTAATATTTTTGTAAAAAGATTATATTCTTTTTAGGTATATATGAAAATTATATTTTTGTAAGCCATGCAGGTTATTTAATATTCGGACTTTCTTTTGTGTACCTTTTACCACCACGCGTCTTGTCATTATTAATCTTAAGAGTAGTTAAGTCATAGACCAAAAAGAACTCTCAAGTTAATGCATTTCAAATAATTTGTATTATCCCAATAATCATATTAGTTAACATTTGGTATTCGCATATAATAAGTTTTGTTTTACAGCCAGATTAAACAACACATGTAGTTTATTCACGCATGCTTTGGTTATTTCCATTGCCGGCTCAGAACTTGGTACAGTACAAAACTTGTTAATAATGTCGTGTATAGCACCTATCAATTATTTTTTGACTTTCGAGAATATTGCCTGCAGTTTGAAGATGCAGTGTTCCAAGAGAGAGAAAGCAGCAAGGTTTAATTTAATTAACTTTAGTATGCTGTTGTAATGACCGGACTGAAAAAAAATATATATAATTTTCGTTAATAATCTAATAGGAGACATCCCAATAATTGTACACCATCACGGGAAATCAAACGTTATATCTAATTTTCTGTGTTCTGAAGAAGTTTTTTTTTTTTTTTTTTTTTTTTTTTTTTTTTTTTTTTTTTTTTTTAGGCAAATATATATTTGACAATGGCCGCATGTCGACTTTAGTTACTGAAAAATCAAAGAGGTCTGATGATCACTTCCAGTTTCAGTACCCAATAAGAGATACCAAATTGAAATTACATTAGAGAGGTGACGTGTAACATCCTGTTAAGAAAAAATAAAAAATATCCTACTATCAATGTGTATGGATTGATAATATTTTTTCAAGAATATTAAGACGACGCTTATAACAGTCTTCATCTCAAATTGATTTTTTTAAAACAAAAATGCAATTAATCTTTTTCCTGAGTACCTGAATACCCTTTATATCGTATCATCTATTATTGTACTTTGAACCTATTTATATATCTTGAACTTAAGGAGTTTTGCCTAAAGGTATCTGGGTTTGGGCTCATTATTTACATTTTTCTGCGAATGTTACCATATCTTGGTTGGTTTACCAGTTTTGATATATTCCTGTTGATATAATTTTGAAAATTAATTGTTTATTTTACCCAATTTGGATTTTTCTTTTTGAAAAAAAAAAACGAACAGCGTACTAACAATATACTGGATTTTGTATGATATACCATTTAAATTTTTTATCTATATATTTTCATCAAA
>NC_090728.1:10475733-10478233 GCF_036898095.1 Palaemon carinicauda
AAGGGCTCTCCTCATACTTCCATTGGGCATAAGGGAGTTTCCTTGATGCACTCATTGGGCTTTTCAGCCTTCTGACATACGTTACATGCAGGGAAAAACTGGCTCACGTCCTTATGCATGCAAGGCTGGAAAAAATTTTTCTTTATCTTCTGTGTCGTCATATTTGTCCCCATATGACCAGTCTTATGTGTGTCGTCGTTTACCTGTCTTCTCAGCGATGCAGGAAATTACTATCTGCCAATATATCTCCAATTTGGCCTTCCCAGAGATATCGACGGGTCTATGCTTCCTCATAAGCAGCCCATCCTTAGGATAATAACAGGTCGATGTCTGCTGTGCCTCTGTCTCGTCTACCACACGGTACAATAACTCTATTAACAATGCATCCTTCCGTTGTAATCCTATCAGCCTTTTCCTACTCACTTGTCCTACTTCTAACGTAAAATTTTCTATTTCTTCCATGTGCATTTCTTCTTTGTCCACTTGTCTGCTCTTTTGTCGCTACTTTTCGTTTGGGCTTACTCTTGAATTCTCTCCTTGCGCACCATCAAGAGAATCCTCTTCTTTGGAAAAAAAAAATCCTGCAAGTTAATTGCTCCTTCGATTTCTTATTCTTCTTTCTTCTCTTGTCCACCTCGTCCGTCGTTCCTCTTTGCTTGGGCCTATTCGGGAGTTGTATTCTTGCGTAAAATCAAGGAAATCATCTCCTTTAGAAAACAGATCCTCTAAGTTCATTGCTCCTTCATTTTTTTTTCTTCTTTATCCTCTTCCGCTGGTCTGTCATTCTTCTTCTTCAGAAAACAAATCCTCGATGTCTATAGCTCCCAGGTTAATTTTTCTTTGTACTCTTGCCCACTCGTCTGTCGTTCCTCTTCACTCGGGATTACTCTGGAATTCTCATCTTGTGTACTATAAAGGGAATCCTCTTTTCAGAAAGCAAATCCTCTAAGATAATTGCTCCTTCGATTTTTATTTTCTTCTTCAGCACCCACTTGCTTCTTCCTGCTCCTAGTCTTAAAACAACTAGGAATCAGAGACGAGTAGTCCTTCTTGAGTTTAGTCGCAGGAATATACTTTGATGGTTTTCTCCGTTACAATGGGACGAGACACGAACGGTTCTTCACCAACCTCATTACCCAGGACACCTACTCCTTCGACAGCCATTGAATTCTTTACTACAAAGTCCAAATTACCTGTCACCAACTCACATGACAGTTTTAAATTGCAAATATGGGTGATCTCATCACCTCCTAAATCCCTTCAAAACAATTGAGTCCCCTGTGAGAGACTGTACAACGGGTTGTATTCTCTGTCCACCACACTATGGTTACAACCTGTGTCGTGCAATATCCTCACTGAGGTTCGCTCATTCCTATCTATTTCTGCTAACATACCTTCATAGATATCTGGTTTACAGACATCCATGCTGTTTGGTTTCGTCTTGTTCGTCGTGTAAACGGTGGCTGCTTCAATTTCCTCTCCGCCTTTCCCAATTATTCCTTCGTCTTCATATTCTGTAAAATCAAATTATCCTTTATTACTTGGGAGACTGATTTTGGTTGGTTTGTCTGACATTCCTTACTGATATGGCCTCTCTTGCCTCATTAAAAACAGACAATATCAACCCTCCGTACTTCTTTCACGATACTTGAAGGAGGACGATCCTACATTTTTTTCTGTGGTAATATCGCATTCTGCTTAGGGAGAGTACCAGCGCTACATCCGTTGTAACTGTTGAACTTATTCATGTAGTTATTATCGAATGGTTTCCATGGTTTGGCGAATACTTGACCCTAGGTTGGAACGACGGTTGAGACTTTATTCCCAAGGATGGGTCACAGCCGATAATTTTATATGCTACAGTCAGCGAAGCTGCTTTACTCTGCGAAGTGGCTAAGATGGAAAAATTCCCCTTGGACATTGGGTGGTCCTCACTTACGGAATGGTCTCTGATGGCTGAATGGGGTGGTTTTGTCATATGATTACCCATTCTAGGTGAGCGACCGAAGTGCTCAGACAATCTTGCACGGTAATGTCTTTCGCTTTTTCCAATATACGATGCATTACAGCGATCACACTTATATTTATATATGACACCCGAACAAAGATCATCTGAGACCCGGTCTTTAAATTTGAAAAATTTGCTCATAGCATTTGAGGGGGAAAACACGATCTTCAATGATACCTGAGGATAAAATTCACTCACAATTCTACTGCAATGATTTCGTATTTTAAAACTGTGGGACCCCAGCTATGGAATAGAAAAGAAGATATTTTTCCGAGGAGCAATTAGTTTCCTTTCACAAGGATAAACAATATAGGTGACAACACATTCCCTTGTATTACTCCGCTGTTCATTGGAAATTCATTTGATAAGACCTCACTAACTTTGCACCCGCTTTGCTCATGAACAGACATAATTAAATTCACATATTTGAGAGGAATTTAAAAAAAAATGAAGGACTGTCCACAAAATTGACTGGCGCAAACTATGAAAGGA
>NC_090728.1:10488233-10505733 GCF_036898095.1 Palaemon carinicauda
GACCAGCAACCCACAGACCAAACGGATCAATGGGTCACCGGTAACTGAACAGGTAGGCCCTCATTCAAGCTGGGTTTTGTCTTAAAAATGTATAAAGACTTCAAGATTCTCAGCTGGTTGACGTTACTATGTCTGTCCGTAATTTTGAAATTTTCCTTAGAAATGGCATGACCAGATTTAAATGCGTGGTCGTAAATAGCTGAAATTGGTTTCTTACTTAACGGTATATTGGTTCGTACCGATCTCCCCATGTGCTCCGAAATCCTACAATGAAGCTGTCTAGATGTGCTTCCAGTGTAGCACTCATTACAGAGTGCACATTGAAAAGTGTATATGACACCGGAACACAAGGGAGTAGGTAGACTCTCACTGTTTAAATATAAGGAGAGTCTACTCCTTATATTTAAACAGTGAGCCAACTGAGAACTTGTAAGTAAAAATTAGTTTTAAATCTATGTGCGGATAACATATCCCCACATCACTCATAACTTCTATTCTTAGTCTCTACGAAACATAATCATAGTACGGAAAGGAGACATATAACTTTTTCTTACTGACTGTCTGAATTGTTAAATTTTGACTGTAAATTTTATCTAAAAACTTCTTGACTTGATTATAAGAGATGTTCAGAGGGAACCCATTGGTAATAAAAAATGATTTTAGAAAAATTTTTTCCTCATGAAACCCCAGATAAGTTGAACATACATGATAACATCTATATAACAGTGTTTTTATCGAATTAATTTTGTAGATTTTTGGTTCTGAGCTTAAAAAATTAGTGCTTTTTCCTGTAAAAGTGTTTTTTCAAAATACTGAGGTCTCAAAAGTATTATGTTTCCGAGAGACCAAGACATCGAGAAAAGGCAAAGTATCATCGGGTTCATTTTCTTTCGTAAATCTTATGTTACGATTCTTTGTATTTAAATAATCTAAAAACTGGCTTATGTGATCTAAATCTTTGAAAAGTAAAAATATATCGTCTACATATCGCCGGTACAAAAAAGGCTTAAATTCTACAGGACAATCATTCAACCATTTCCCTTCACAATTACATAAAAATACATTTGCCAAGGTTGGTCCACACGGCGATCCCATTGCTACTCCATCTACCTGCTCATATAACTTGTTATTAAACATGAATGTGGATGTAGTGGTAGCTAGTTCTAATAGTATTTTAAATTGTTTTTTACTGAAACCTTCAAAAATTTCCTCTGGGTTAGGGAAAAGCTGTTCAAGAATTATCTCCAATGTTTTTCTTAAAGGAATGTTAGTGAACAAACTTTCGATGTCGAAGCTGCACATAACATAGTTATTTGCATATCTGAGAGAATTTATCGAGTCTACAAATTCATAAGTATTTTTCAGGGTATATTCATTTGTTGTGAGAGGGGCGAGCTTAGTTACTAGATGTTTGGACAGGTCATAGGAGCAGGTATTAATAGCGCTGAGAATTGGTCTCAGAGGAATACCTCTTTTGTGAATCTTTGGGGCACCATACATAATACCAGGTTGTGTTCCTGTTGCCATCATTGCTGAAGCTGTTTCGTCTGACAATTTGCCATCATTCTTCCACTTACGAACCCTGTAGTTAATTTTATTCTCCATATTTAAAGTTCGAATTAAGGGGTCCTCCGACACCAAGTCTCTGAACTTAGACCTATCATTTAAAATAATACTTGATAAAGCTGATTATGTAAGGAAAATGGAAGATATCTTAAATGATAAGTCTAAGTTCAGAGAGTTGGTGTTGGAGGACCCCTTAATTCAAACTTTAAATATGGAGAATAAAATTAACTACAGGGTTTGTAAGTGGAAGAAGGATGGCATATTGTCAGACGAAAAAGCTTCAGCAATGATGGCAACAGGAACACAACCTGGTATTATGTTAATAACTGTCTAACCATATTACAATTTAGTTTCAATTGCTTCAACGAAATGAAGCGTTAAGAACTTTGTGTAACTGCTGCATAGTCACTCAGTCTAACTCCCCATACGCATAAACTTTAATATAACATGATGTTAACGATATGAAATGTTACTAAGTGTATAATTTAGACACTTGCTCTGCATGTAGCCCCACATAAGCACCATATATACTTTTCAATTTCTCACGAATTTGCAAAGACATGTGTGGATTGAAATGTAAATTATGTGATGTGATTTTGTAATCTGATTGATACCACTTCATATGCACTAAGTGATAAATTTGTAGGAATTGAATATTCTATCTAAATTTTTTATATAATCTTTTAACTTTTTTCTACTAAAATTATGTTATCACATTAAGTCTGGCCGCTATATGTTGAAGATTGATCCACATGTTTAATTGTGTTTCAAGTTTGTTTTCTATGTTTATATATAAAGCAGATTTCTGCGAATGTCCTCAGTTCTTTTCTGTCCTGTTCTGTTTAGCTATTCAGCCAGTGAGTTAGTTTTATTCACATAGTGCTCCCTTTATATTTTCTGATATATTAGTGAGGTCTGTGTCTACCAAGAAATAATAAACCCCATGATAATTAATATATAATCGTGTTCTTGTTTCCTACATCACCTACGACTCCCGCCAATAACACCCATCTTGTGTTATTCGGGAATTTGATTCACTCAAGTCTACATAGAAAACGTTTGACTTTATTAGAGTGAGTCATTGCTATATTGAGTGCTTAAGCAACTGTAACTGTGAATGGGTGATCTCACTTATTCATCGCTGGATATAAATGGAAGTGACTTTTTATCTTGCCTAAGAAAAAGAAATAGTAGAATGAAGAAGACTTTTTAAGATATATTTGAAGACTGAGCATAAGAGATTATACAGGATATATAGATTCAGTAACATTTAGAAGTCACAATACAACTTTATAAGAAATAGAGTTGCTTATTTGATGTTTATTTTGTTTCACCTGGTGTTCCAATGAAGAACATAATTGTCCAACGAGCAACTGTCTTATACTGTGCAGGGATCGAAATCATTTTGGCGTACAAACTTTTCCTTGGAAAAGGCAAATGGAACGGTAGTCGTAGAGAAACCAATTGAAGCAGCTAGCCCTCCCTGCTTCTGACAAGAAGTAGCCAACACTGCCTGCAGCCTGCCTTCGTTCAACAGTATCATCGAATCCTTGGAAGAAGATCTCTGATGTCCCTACTTCATGCCACCCTTTTTGTGACGTCTTCGAATCCGGTCATCGTGCCAGTTTCATCTGAACTTCAGCTGCCCTCCGGCAACGTTTTCAAGCCTTACCTCAACAGTATCATCTAATTCTTGGAAGAAGACCTCAGATGTCCCACCTTGATGCCACCCCTTTTGTGACGTCTCCGAATCCGGTCATCGTGCTAGTTTCATTTGAACTTCAGCCGCCCTTCTGCAACGTTCTCAAGCCTGAAGTCTCCGTACCAGTAGCTGCAGAAAAATATTCTAAAGTATTTCTACCTTAGTGACTATCCCCCCTTTCTGTTGGTGTTTTGGTTTGTTTGGTTTGTCAGTTAAAGTAACAGAAGTAAGATTAGTTTTCTTTGAAAGTTTGTGAATAAACGTGTTGTGTTTTCTTCGTGTGTTTCTTTTTATATTAATTTCCCATATTTCAATCGGTGTTGTTGATATCTATTTTGCTTATTAAAAGAACCTGTAACGATTTTAGGATCGTACCAGTTGGCAACCAGGCCAGGATTTTCAACAATGTAACCAATTGAAACGGGGAGAATATAGAAAGAAGCAGAATGAGTGAGAATACGAAAGATTTGATAGCTTCAGGTAAACTTCTTGGTCTAGAAGGCTATGCTCTCCGTGGGTATGTTTTTAAGAGAGAGCAGGAAGTGTTGAGAGAGACGAAAGTGCAACTGAAAGAGAAGAAAATGAGAGACAGCGAGAAGAAAATGAGAAACAGCAAGAAGAAAATGAGAGACAGCATAAGCATGAGTTAGAAATTGCTCATTTAAGGCAAAATCTTCATAATAGTCCGCCAGGGAGCAGACCAGGGAGTAATAAGTCAAGTAGCAGATGGGGTAGTAATTCATCATTGAACGATGATTCTGATCATTTAGGCTTGGGTGTAGTGTTGAAATTAATTCCAAAGTTTGATGAAGAGGATGTAAGAAAATATTTCATGTCTTTTGAAAAGTTAATGAACAGAGTAGTTTGTCCAAAAAAACAAGTGGACTGGACTTTGTATTTGCAATCAGTCTTGAGTAGTAACGCACTTTCTGTGTACAGTTGCATGTCTGAGGATGAAAGTGAAGACTATGATATTGTGAAAGAAACTGTTTTAGTGCATATAGGTTAGTACCAGAGGCGTACTGTAACAAATTTAGAAGTTTGAAAAGAGATGAGAGCAGTACTTAAGTAGAATATGGAAAGAAGTTAGAAAAATCATTTTGTGATTGGTTAATTTCCGCTAAAGTAGATAGTTTCGATGATCTCAAGAACTTAGTTTTGTTAGGAAACTTCAAAGATAACATATCTTCAAACATTAAGCTATATATAGAAGATTTGCGTGAAAAGTCTTTCATATACAGGCCGACCAATGGAAAGGCCCGTGCCAACAAGAAGAATTGGCTGTAATACACTACGACGACGAAAAGTGTTTTACAGATGCAACCAGGTAGGCAGATGAGTTCAGTCTTACTCATAGCTTAAGTGATAGTAAGAAGAAAAATAATCCTTCTTCTAGTAAGATGCAATATAGTAAGAGTAGTTATAGCAATAGTAATACAGGGAAATATGATTATCATTATTATTGTTATACATGTGGAAAACCAGGTCATACTGCCAAGTTTTGTAAGAGCAAATGAGAAGGAAGTAGTTCAGAGATAATTTGTTATCGATGTAATAAGAAAGGGCATATAGCATGGAATTGTATTGTAGAGGAGAAGAATATCTAGAAACAAGTGTCACTCGATAATAATCTTTCATCAAGCAAAATTGACATTATGAAAGAAACTAAGAAATTTTACGGGGATTTTTTGTCTGAAGGTGTAGATTCTTTGGTTGAAGGAGGGGATTCGATAGAAGTCATCTTGCTTAGGGACACCGGAGCAGCTGTTTCCCTTATTAGGAAAGAGTGTGTGCCAACAAGGGCAAAAACCAGTATGAAAGAAAAAGTTATGTTAGGTGGGTTTCCGAATACATGAGTTGTTTGTCCTTTGTTGAAAATGAACTTGAAAAGTCAGGGATTGTCAAGAGATGTAAAACTAGCAGTTGTAGACTATTTGCCAGTTGACGGCATTGACAGTATTGTTGGTAATGATTTAATTACATCTAAATGTGTGAATCCTATTTCAAGTGATGTTCCAGTGTCTGAGATGATAGTATCTAAGTCAGGTTTAGACACAGATGTAGACTACAGTCATAAATTGTTCGAGGATTCGAACGTGTGTGATGGAGGCGGTGAGGTTGATCTTAGCAAGTGTGGGGCTGAGAAGACCAATTCCATCGGTGTTGACAGTGTTAGCCAAGTTGATGATGTAGCTGTCGAAAGTAGTGACGTAGACGTAGTCGATGTAGTGGATTCAAGTAATAGTTACTCCAGTAGCTTAGGCACTAACATTTTGAATAGAAATGAGCTGACTTAGTTTCAGAGAGAGGATGAGACACTGTCTCGAATTTTTGAAAGTGAGCTGGATGATGATCCCGATAATGTTTGTAAGGAAACCTTTTGTTTAAAAAACGAAATTTTGTGTCATTATGTTCGTCCTATGTCAGTTAGCAAAGAGGAAGTTATATAACAGTTAGTAATTCCTAGGAAGTTTCACGAATTAATTATGTAATTAGCACATGATGATCAAGGACATTTAGGATTAAATAAAATTTTGAAGTGTATAAGTAAGACTTGCTTTTGGCCCAATATGAAAAGTGACGTTAAGAGATATGTATTAAGCTATCACGAATGTCAAATTGCTGGTAAACCTAATCAAGTCATGCCCAAGGCCCCCTTATGTAATATTCCATCTGAACCTTTAGAGAATGTAGTAATTGATATAGTTGGACCTTTCCCTAGACTAAACCGTTATCCAGAAGTAATCCCAGTAAGAAGCTGCAATGCAAAAAAATTTAGTTAAACGCTTGTTGAACTTTTTTTCTAAGGTTGGTTTGCCCTGTGTTATACAAGGTGATTAATGGTAGTAATTTTGTGTCCAAATATTTCAAAGACAAAATGAAAGAGGTAAGTATCAAACTTGTAACTTCCACACAAAATCAACCAGAATCGCAAGGGATTATAGAACGTTTCCATCAAACATTAAAAAGTTGCTTACGAAAATTATGTAATAACTTTGAACATGACTAGGAAGAAAAACTATATTTTGTCTTGTTAGCCTTACGATTGGCAACTAATGACACTACAGGATTGAGTGATTTTGATTTGCTGTTCGGTCACACCGCTAAAGGACCTTTAGAAATTTTAAAGTGTAAGTTATTGCTCCAAGGAGGTAAAGAAGATTACATTAAGAATTTAGAGAATTACAAGGAGAATTTACGAAAAGCTAGGAAATTAGCAATAGAAAACGAGAGCAACAATCAAGGCGAAACTAAAAGAAGATACGATTTTAAAGCAAATTTCCGTGTATGAGATAAAGTCCTAGTATTAACTCAGAAAGAAGGTCCCTCATTATCTTATAAGTTCAAAGGTCCTTATCCTATTTTAGGATAAAAAGGGAATTTGAATTCATTAATTGCTATGGATAGACGTAGAGCTAAGTGGCTGCACATAAACTTGCTAAAGAAATACAGTGAAAACCCAGTACCAGTAATAACTGTGTCGCAGCAAGAAATTAGTTATGAGAAAAACTCTGGTGTGCTTAAGAATTTCAAGTTGTTTAACTCTAGCTTAGAAGAAGAAAAACTGAGTGAATTATATACTGTTTTTCTAGATTATCCAGAAACTGTTAGTAATAAATTAGGTTCAACTGATCTTTTAGAGCATGATTTTGAGTTACAGGACACTAAACCCATTAGACAAAGTCTGTATCGTTTGAGTCCAGAGAAGGCAAATGTAGTACGAAAAGAAATTAAATATATGTTAGATAATGATTTGATGGTTCCTAGCGAGAGTGAATGATGTTCTCCGATAGTTTTAGTAAAAAAGGAAGATAGAACAGATAGGTTGTGCATTGATTTCACAAAAGTAAAGAGCGTTACTTAGCAAATTAATTTTCCACTTCCCAGGATCGACGATTGCTTAGATAGGATCGGGAATGCTAAATTCATCTCTAAGCTTGATTTGGCCAAAGGTTATTGGCAAGTACTTCTAAGCAGAAGAGCTAGGAAAATATCCGCTTATATAACACAGTTCGGTAGTTATGAACCTAAAGTAATGCCTTTTGGGTTAAGAAATGCCGACAGTACTTTCCAAAGATTAATGAATAAAGTTTTAAATGTTATTGAAAACTATGTCGTATATTTAGATGATCTTATTATATTTTCAGAAACTTTGGAAGAGCATTTAGGAATTTAGGTAAAGTCCTGAAAGCCCTTGGAAAAGCAAACCTTGTATTAAATTTAAAGAAATGCGAATTTAGGAAAACTTGTATCACTTACTTAGGGCATAAAGTGGGTCTCGGTAAGATTTGTCCTAAGATGGGAACACAGAAGCTATCATTAATTTCACAATCCCAACAACTAAAAAGCAGGCCATGCGATTTCTCGGGATGGTTTCATATTTCTGTAGATTTGTACACAATTTTTCAGAAATAACCGCTCCCACAACTTATCTCTTTAAGAAGGGGCGAAATTTTGCATTTGATGAGGAATATGTAGAAGTTTTCAATACATTAAAGGCCGTAATGTTTTACGAGCAAGTATTGTTGTTCCTGGATTTTAGCAAGGAATTTAGTTTAGCGATCGATGCTAGTGACATTAGTATTAGCGGAGTCTTGTTACAAGAAGTGAATGGAACAAAGCACCCAGTCGCATATTATTCAAAGAAATGAATAAAGCTCAACAAAATTATTCAACTAATGAAAAGGAATTGTTTAGTTTACTTTCAGCCTTGCAGCACTTTGAGATTTATGTACGTAGTAGTCCTGTTTTAACTGTGTATACAGATCACACTCCATTACTTTATTTGGAAAGATTTAGGAATAAGAATAAACGTCTCATGCGCTGGAGTTTAGGGCTACAAGATTATAATCTGAAGATAATCAATATAAAATGAAAGAATAATTTTATAGATGATAGCCTTTCCAGAGATTTTTCGGAATAAGAAAAAAAAGTTTATTTTGTATTTATTATTCACCAACGAATCATTTTTTTTCTTTTTTTTTTTTGCTGAAGCTTTGTGTTGAGTGAATGGAATGAGAAAGAAGAATGTTTTCCTGATGTTAAGTTGGAGTTTCATGCATATATTCCTCAGTTCAGGAATGAGTGAGTTTTTTTTTTAAAAATGTAAAATCAGTAGATTTTCTTTTTATTTTCTTTTGGGGGAACTTGTCAGGGGTAGATAAAATACTTTTAACCCTGGAAAGGTAAGTTCCTCGGACACCCCTTTAAGGGTATACTCGGACGCGCGCGACCCCGACGCCAAAAAAAATTCTTGAAAAATCAGTTTTTGCAGTAACCTCCTTTTTTCTTTTGCCAAAAAAAACTTCAATGAATCCTTAAAACAACTGTAAAGATAAATACTACTCATCTGCAGGAAAACTATTTATTGTAAATATTTTAAAAAATTCAGTAGAAAAAAAAGACCTTACATAAAAATTCATAAAAAAAAGTTTATACATATATACACAAATCCTTTTAGGAATTGATTCTTGAATGTTTAGGACCCATCTTGATGTATTTTGGATGAAGTCAGACCCATGGAGGTGAAGATCTGAAATGAGAAAAAAGGGTAACTTTTTTTGGCCAAAAAAATTTGTCCTAATTTCATGAATTTTTTTGGGTACCCAAATGAAATAGGAAGTGGCTATTTTTTTTAGGGAATAAACATATGTTATCCTAAAATATAAATATGTAAAAAAATCTTCATTATTTTGTAAATTACATTAATATATCAGGGGCCACATCTAAAGGTAATTTTTTGAGTACTTAGAAATTTCGTAAAAAAATACATATATTTAATATATAATATGATATTTATGCAGGTAAAAATATACCAAAATATCACAAGTTCTATAGGGAATAAGAATATATATAGATAGGGCAACTTACGCTTCGGATATGTCCACAAAATGGCCGCCAACCACACTGACTCAGACTCCCTAATCTGCCACTTGAAATGTAGGAAGGGTATGTCAATTTCAAGGTGTTATTTACTTATCTAATTATTCTTGGATATGCATAAAAATTGTATGGTGGGTTGCTGGATAATTGTCGATTATTTTAGGACTATAAAATTAAAATTCTGACCCAAAAAAATTTTTTTGAAGGGAAATAAAATCGAAAAAAAAAATGTAAAACAATATAATATTTTAGCTAAAAAAATTTGATGATATTCAATCAAAAAAGAAGTAAACAAAATTTTCCGACAAATAAACATCTAGAGGAATCATTACTCTGTGATAGTTCCTTAGTACGTAGTAATTTTGAAAGAAATGGGAAAAAACGAAAAAGTGGCAATCTCAGCAAAATCGAACACATACCTATATATACGCCATATCTGGCTAAAAATAAAGATAGGCATGGGTAGCCAGATCATCTACAAACACTTTCCAACACTATAAAAATACAAGTTTTGCGACACTACTTGCCAATTCCTTACGGTAACATGACTAAGCAAAAAAATGCAAAACAAATAAAAAGGGGCACTCGCGGAAAAATGGCCAACATTCTAATATACGGCATTTCAGAAAAAAAAAATTTCAGTCACGTACTAGGCAAACCATCAAGGCACATTTTCCGACAAATAAACATCTAAATGAATCATTACTCTGTGATAGTTTCTTAGTACGTAGTAATTTTGAAAGAAATGGGAAAAAACGAAAAAATGGCAATCACAGGAAAATCGAACACATACCCATATATACGCCATATCTGGCTAAAAAAAAGATAGGCATGGGTAGCAATTCATCTAGAAACACTTTCCAACACTATAAAAATATAAGTTTTGCGACACTACTTGCCAATTCCTTACGGTAACATGACTAAGCAAAAAAATGCAAAACAAATAAAAAGGGGCACTCGCGGAAAAATGGCCAACATTTTATTATACGCATTTCAGAAAAAAAAAATTCAGCCAAGTGCTAGGCAAACCATCAAGGCACATTTTCCGACAAATAAACATCTAAATGAATCATTACTCTGTAATAGTTCCTTAGTACGTAGTAATTTTGAAAGAAATGGGAAAAAACAAAAAAATGGCAATCACAGGAAAATCGAACACATACCTATATATACGCCATATCTGGCTAAAAAAAAAAAGATAGGCATGGGTAGCCAGATCATCTAGAAACACTTTCCAACACTATAAAATTATAAGTTTTGCGACACTACTTGCCAATTCCTTACGGTAACATGACTAAGCAAAAAAATGCAAAACAAATAAAAAGGGGCACTCGCGGAAAAATGGCCATTCTAATATACGGCATTTCAGAAAACAAAAATTTCAGCCACGTGCTAGGCAAACCATCAAGGCACATTTTCCGACAAATAAACATATAAATGAATCATTACTCTGTAATAGTTCCTTAGTACGTAGTAATTTTGAAAGAAATGGGAAAAAACGAAAAAATGGCAATCACAGGAAAATCGAACACATGCCTATATATACGCCATATCTGGCTAAAAAAAAGATAGGCATGGGTAGCCAGATCATCTAGAAACACTTTCCAACACTATAAAAATATAAGTTTTGCGACACTTCTTGCCAATTCCTTACGGTAACATGACTAAGTAAAAAATGAAAAACAAATAAAAAGGGGCACTCGCGGAAAAATGGCCAACATTTTATTATACGCATTTCAGAAAAAAAAAATTCAGCCACGTGCTAGGCAAACCATCAAGGCACATTTTCCGACAAATAAACATCTAAATGAATCATTACTCTGTGATAGTTCCTCAGTACGTAGTAAATTTAAAAGAAATGGGAAAAAAACGAAAAAATGGCAATCACAGGAAAATCGAACACATACCCATATATACGCCATATCTGGCTAAAAAAAAGATAGGCATGGGTAGCCAGATCATCTAGAAACACTTTCCAACACTATGAAAATATAAGTTTTGCGACACTACTTGCCAATTCCTTACGGTAACATGACTAAGCAAAAAAATGCAAAACAAATAAAAAGGGGCACTCGCGGAAAAATGGCTAACATTCTAATATACGGCATTTCAGAAAAAAAAAATTCAGCCAAGTGCTAGGCAAACCATCAAGGCACATTTTCCGACAAATAAACATCTAAATGAATCATTACTCTGTGTTAGTTCCTTAGTACGTAGTAATTTTGAAAGAAATGGGAAAAAACAAAAAAATGGAAATCACAGGAAAATCGAACACATACCTATATATACGCCATATCTGGCTAAAAAAAAGATAGGCATGGGTAGCCAGATCATCTAGAAACACTTTCCAACACTATAAAAATATAAGTTTTGCGACACTTCTTGCCAATTCCTTACGGTAACATGACTAAGTAAAAAAATGAAAAACAAATAAAAAGGGGCACTCGCGGAAAAATGGCCAACATTTTATTATACGCATTTCAGAAGAAAAAAATTTCAGCCACGTGCTAGGCAAACCATCAAGGCACATTTTCCGACAAATAAACATCTAAATGAATCATTACTCTGTGATAGTTCCTCAGTACGTAGTAATTTTGAAAGAAATGGGAAAAAAACGAAAAAATGGCAATCACAGGAAAATCGAACACATACCTATATATACGCTATATCTGGCTAAAAAAAATAGGCATGGGTAGCCAGATCATCTAGAAACACTTTCCAACACTATAAAAATATATGTTTTGCGACACTACTTGCCAATTCCTTACGGTAACATGACTAAGCAACAAAATGCAAAACAAATAAAAGGGGCACTCGCGGAAAAATGCCCAACATTCTAATATACGGCATCTCAGATAAAAAAAAAGACATGCACGTGTTAGCCCAATCATCAAGGCACACTTTCTAACACATAAACATGAAAAAAAATCAATAATATACGGCAATTCCTTACTACGTAGTAAATTTTTACAAATATTGAAAAAAAAACAGAAATTGGCAACCGCAGTTAAATACCCAATATACCAATAACTACGTCGTATCTGACAAAAACAAAGTCACGCATGGTTAGCCAGATCATCTAGACACACTTTCCAACACTAAAAAAGCAAAAGTTTTACGACACTATTTGGCAATATCTTACGGAAAAAATGACTTGGCAAAAAAATGAAAAAAAAATGAAAAAGCGGCACTCGCGGTAAAATGCCCAACATTCTAATATACGGCATCTCAGAAAAAAAAGACATGCACGTGTTAGCCCAACCATCAAGGCACACTTTCTAACACATAAACATGAAAAAAAAAATCAATAATATACGGCAATTCCTTACTACAAAGTAAATTTTTACAAATATTGAAAAAAAAACAGAAATTGGCAACCGCAGTTAAATACCCAATATACCAATAACTACGTCGTATCTGACAAAAACAAAGTCACGCATGGGTACCCAGATCATCTAGACACACTTTCCAACACTAAAAAAGCAAAAGTTTTACGACACTATTTGGCAATATCTTACGGAAAAATGACTTGGCAAAAAAATGAAAAAAAATGAAAAAGGGGCACTCGCGGTAAAATGGTCCTCGTGGTGATGAATGACATTTTAACTAAAAAAAAAATCATGCACATGGTAGCCAAATAATCCACCAAGACTTTCCACAACTGATAACCTATACAAGTTGCACCATTCTACGACAATTTCATAATACGTAATAACTTTGATAATTATGCAAATTACCTTAGAAGGGTAAACTCGGTCGCGCTCGACCCCGACGCGTCTCAGAAATCGGGGAAGGAGTACAGCTACAGCAATGCACATCTGGACACTACTAGAGCGTGTAGGCGAGAAACCTACTGCAGGTCGATCACCCACAAATTCAGTCACGGGGGTGAGTCACGTGAGAAAAACCTCTTTTTTTTTGACGCTCGGGGTCGCGGGTTAAAAGGATATAATGAAACACAAAAATATCTATTCCTAGTGTGACCAGCGAGGCGAGATGATACTCGGATGTGGCCCTGTTTTGACAATCCTATTATCTCTTTATTTTCATCAGCATTTTGGAAGTAAACCAAGCCTCGCCGAGAGCGTCTGCCATGATAAGGGAACTGTCCTTCTTTGACCAAGATGTCATCGTCTTAATCAGTGGAGTCAGCATATTTTGAGAAACCGAGCCTGAGGGAAATACTTGTTTAGGATGTATGTCATCATGGAAGGACACGTGCTACCCTTTTGTTACGACTTAACACGTGGTACGGATTGCATCAGAAATTTCTTCTAAAAGCTTCCATGGAGTGGTCGAAGTGGGCGTTTTTGAGGAAGCCAATATTCGATGCAGAATTGTTAAAAAGAACACCTTCTATGGAGATGACTACTGCCCACTGCAATTAACTCCTCTCATACATGGGTATATAAACTTCGAGAAGAGATTGTCCAAAAGAGATAGGACAGATCATAAGGCAAGAGAGGAACTATGTCTGAAGCAAATAAGATACAAGTCCTGACGAGATAAGAAACAGAGAAGACCAGAAGTCTGATAGAGCCAGATTCTAACCTTACCTTCAGACAACAAAAGCCTATTTCCAAAAGATCTTGCTATGGCCAAGAAGAAGAGACAAATTGAAGCAGCCAGCCCTCCCTGCTTGTGACAAGAAGTAGCCAACACTGCCTGCAGCCTGCCTTCATTCAACAGTATCATCGAATCCTTGGAAGAAGATCTCTGATATCCCTTCTTCATGCCACCCTTTTGTGACGTCTTCGAATCCGGTCATCGTGCCAGTTTCATCTGAACTTCAGTCGCCCTCCTGCAACGTTTTAAGGCTTACTTCAACAGTATCATTGAATTCTTGGAAGAAGACCTCTGATGTCCCATCTTGATGCCACCCCTTTTGTGACGTCTCAGAATCCGGTCATCATGCTAGTTTCATCTGAACTTCAGCCGCCCTTTTGCAACGTTTTCAGCCCTGAAGTCTCCGTACCAGTATCGTCTCAGCAGCTAGAGAAAACTATTCTTAAGTATTTCTACCTTATTGACTCTTCCCCCCCTTTCTGTTGGTGTTTTGGTTGGTTTGGTTTGTCAGTTAAAGTAACAAAAGAAGTAACAATAGTTTTCTTTGAAAGTTTGAAAATAAACATGTGTCTTTTTCTTGTGTTTCTTTTTATATTCCTTTCCCATATTTCAATCAGTGTTTTTTATATTTATTTTGCTTATTAAAAGAACCTGTAACGATTTTAGGATCGTAACTGTTGGCAACGTTGCCAGGATTTTCAACAACGTAACCAATTGAAACCGGGAGAATATAGAAAGAAGCAGAATGAGTGAGAATACGAAAGATTTGATAGCTTCAGGTAAACTTCTTGGTCTAGAAGGCTATGCTCTCCGTGGGTATGTTTTTAAGAGAGAGCAGGAAGTGTTTGAGAAAGACGAAAGAGCAGCTGAAAGAGAAGAAAATGAGAGATAGTGAGAAGGAAATGAGAGATAGTGAGAAGAAAATGAGGAACAGTGCTTTAAATGATGAAATAATTTTCAAATACAAAGAGTAAATCTCTTTTGTAAAAGTGTAAGGCTATTGTAAAATTTGTCTGGGTACAGTCACATTATGGTATATATTCTCATGAAGATGCTGATGTATTAGGTAAAGGGTGTAGTAAAAAATCTATAGATCACGCCACTCCAGTTAGTAAGAGAAAATGAAGTCACACATGGCAAGGATAAGGGAATGATTGGATACTGAGAAGGCCAGGACAATTTTGAGTAATGGCAGTATCAGTATGTCTCATTATGATTAAATTAGTAACAATACAGATTTTACTTGTGGAAAGTTTTTAGCTAAATGTCATAGAATTGTTATAAGACCTAAACTAGGCTATAAATACTACTGGGAATATAGGAGTGAGAGGATACCCCTTGTAAATTTTGTGTTGCTGCTAATTTACACACACTGCACTAATACATTATCAAATGGAGTTCATGATAATTGTTTTAAGCAATTGGTGTGTTTTTCCATTAGAAATAGTTTGTGCAAGATTATTGCAAAAACATTTAAAACGCACTGATAGTACTGTTTTAATTTGTAGAAGCTTTAGTGTTTGCTGTAATAATCTATAAAACAGAGTTCCCTAGAAAATTTAAATTTAGAAATTTGATGAAAAACGGAAGTGCCGCTTTTCTGTATATCAAAATAATAATTCCCCTTTTATGTAAAAGTGGGTATAAAATGTATTTCATGATAATATCAGTTATTTCGAGCATGTTAAGTCAATGTGAAGTACTATTGTATCATTTAAATAAATTACAGCAGGGATGTATTTGGTTTTGTCTTCAGAAACTGGGGACTACTAGAATGTTTGTTTGGTGAGAATTATAATTATGCTTAATATTATATCATTTTAATCCCTTGAAATAGTCCTATAAGGTTTGTGTAAATTCAATTTCTGTAATTTCGAAATAATTTACGTAGACAATGTTTTCATTGTTAAAACTAGTTGTGACTTCATGGTTTTATTGGTTTATTACTTGGGCTTTACTTTTGTATTTACCTTTTGCTTATTTCTGCAAATTAAAGATGGAGTGGGCTTTCTAGCAAGACTATCAGGTTCATTTGGCACCTTTTTATGCTAACAAATTGGTTGAATTTAAATTTAGAATTTCTGGCTTTTCTGTAAAAAATAAGGTTGTTTAGCTAATCGTTAAGGAAGTTCCAAAGTGGATTTTCAGTTTAATATTATCTTTTTGGACGTGACATCAAATTGTGCATCAAAGATTGGAATTTAAATGTTAATGGGAATTTTTACGAAGAAAGGTTTGCAATGAACGCTGATAAATGTTATCTCAACTTTTAAGTAATATATATATATATATATATATATATAATATATATATATATATATATATATATGTATATATATATATATATATATATAT
This sequence comes from Palaemon carinicauda, assembly GCF_036898095.1. Taxonomy (NCBI): domain Eukaryota; kingdom Metazoa; phylum Arthropoda; class Malacostraca; order Decapoda; family Palaemonidae; genus Palaemon; species Palaemon carinicauda. The sequence continues at coordinate 10,504,306 of NC_090728.1, forward strand.
ATATATATTTGAAAAGGGTTTGTGAATATTTTGCCTAAAAGATTTTCTTGTTTCAGTACGTACATGAAATTTTCTATAATGACCTTTATTTGAAGAAGTATCTAATTCCTGTGTATGCTAAATTCATTGGTTCATTATATAATTTTTCTTTTGAGGAAGGAGATTAAGGTCTATTTTACCTAGACGTAAAGGTCCATAGACATGATGATAAATCTAAATTTGATATCTTAAGGAAACCTACAAATGAACAACCTTATATTGATTTTTATTATAATCAGCCTATTAAGGTGAAACTCTTTCTTATTTCTCATAGAGCGCTAGGAATTTGCCGGATGTGATATTTAGGGGACAGGTTCCTAGAATTGCATGATACTGCCTTCAGTTTGAAGTAAAAAAAATTCTTAGTTTAAGTAATGTTAAACAAAGCCAAAAATCTGTTCAATGCAATTTAAAAGTCAAGAGATTATAATCATATCAATTTATTTGTTTTACCTCATAAAGACAGTTTTCTCTATTTACCGGAACTTTCAGGATATTTTAATGTTGATTTACATCTACAGGAATTCATCAACCGAAAAATGATTTTTGATAAAAAAAACTCTCCTTTACATAGTGTAGGTTGCATATGTGAAATTCCACACAAAAGATGTAATGAAAAATATATTAGTCAGAGCGGGAAAATGTTGGCAACCAGATTAACCCAACATGAACATTGTGTCCGAGTGGGGAATCTATTTAATGCTTTTTGATTTCATATGAATCAATGTAAAGATTTGATTGCATGGAAAAGTTCTAGAGTTATTCTATCACAAAACTATCATTAAAAGGCATGTAATGGAGTGTACTATTATAATACTAGAGTCTGAATGACTATTCAACATTTGTAGAGGTTAGTATAAACTTTATTATGGAAAATGTTTTGCAATTTGAAATTATGTAAATTCTCTTTAGCTCTTTTGTTTAGAGGACCACTTTGCGTAAAAGGGAGAATTTACCATTTATTTGCATATTTGACTATGACAGTTATGTGATAAAGGGATGTTATTATTATTATTATTATTATTATTATTATTATTATTATTATTATTATTATTATTATTATTATTATTATTATTATTATAAGCTAAGCAACATCCCTAGTCTGAAAAGCAGGATGGTATACACCCAAATTCTCCAAAAGCGAAATTGGTTCAGTAAGGAAAAGAAATAAGGATATTGATGGAATATTGTGCCTGAGCGCCCCCTCAAGCAAGAGAACTCCAACCCAAGACAATGGAACACCATGGTACAGTGTCTATGGCACTACCCAAGACTAGATCTAGAAAAATACTTTGATTTTCTAACGTCCTCCTAGAAGAGCTGCTTACCATACCTAAGGAGTCTCTTCAAATTTGCAGTGAATATATCCATGTTGATCTGGCTAACATA
>NC_090728.1:10513233-10518233 GCF_036898095.1 Palaemon carinicauda
GAGTTATTAACTAGATAAAAATGTCAAGAGGCAATTTCGGGGTTTTCAGGCAACTCTCAGATGCATGCCACCACACCTGCGAGACTAATCTCCCAGCTAGCTACGCCCACCCTTTGTCCTCAAAAAGAAAATAAACAAAAACAAAATGAGAATTATCATTAGTTTTTTTCGGTACAATTCCAAAGCATATGGTACCCAAAACAATTGTTTATTTTCTCTAAAATCAAGACGCAATACCTGACAAACATATAAAAGAACATTACATGAGCCCTTGTTCATATTTCATATGGTTACATAACATTCTCAAAGAGATTATGTTAGACTTCATAACGAAAATACGTGAAATAAAAAGTTAATTCTTAAAAATATTGTAAATTTACGTATTCTAATTGAATAAAGAATACAATAAAATCAACGACCAAGGTCTAACACAATATGTAAAATATAATTAAATCTACACGAGAGGAACTCACTTTACAGGTTGGTTATTCATCTCTTCAATATACAAATGAAATATAGATAAATTCATGAATAAAATATTATATTTACTCTACACTTGACCAGCTTCATAAGATAGCTCCCCCCAAAAAGATTATTTATTCCAGGCCTGAATCCATCAATTCCGCCTGAGAAAAATAATCTGCAACCACGTTATCTCTAGCTGATATATGCTTTACATTAATACAATATGGTTGCAAACATAATGACAACCTAGTTATCTTTGATTATTATTTTTCATCTTATTCACAAAAGTTAATGGATTATGATCCAAACACACTGTAATCTCTTCATTTAGTGGTTGATTCGCATAGACCTCAAACTTTTTTATCGCTGCGACTAATGCTAGTGGTTCGTTTCCAACTGTTGATTAGGCTCGCTGATATTTCTTCAGCTTCGACGACATGATACAAACAGGGTAAAGAATTCCTTCCTCGTCTTCTTGCAATACGATGGCTCTAATCCTGTTACCTGATGCATCCACTCGTTTAGGGAGTTTCTTATTGAAATCAGGTGGGTGAAAAATTACTTCCTCCTCTCCTTCAATAAGATGGCTCTAATCATGTTACCTGATGCATTCACTCGTTTAAGGAGTTCTATTTAAAGTTACTTGACTGGATTTTGGACCTCAACTTGTTTATCGCTGTGACTAACGCTAGTAGTTCCTTTCCAACTGTTGATTAGGCTTGGTGATATTTCCTCAACTTCAACGACATGATACAAACAGAGTGAAGAATTGCTTCCTCGTCTTCTTGCAAAAAGATGGCTCTAATCCCGTTACCTGGTGCATCCACTCATTTAAGGAGTTTCTAGTTGAAATTAGGTGGGTGAAGAATTCCTTCCTCGTCTTCTTGCCATAAGACGGCTCTAATCCCGGGAACTGATGCATCCACTCGTTTAAGGAGTTTCTTGTTGAAATCAGGTGCTTGAAGTATCGGTTTCGAAGTTAATATACCCTTCCTCAATTTTTTCTCTTTCCTGGTATCTCCATAACGTAGGTCCGGTCACTGCTCTCCTCCAAAATCCATAATGGTTCCTGGAACTCGTTGGCAAAAGGAATATTCTTCCCAAAACATAGACCAACACCTGCCTCCTGCTGTAAACTGTCTGTTCGTACTCTTCGTGCCAAACATTTATTTCGTTCATCCTTGACTCGTCGTGTTCATGCCTTCTAGGGAAAATTTCCGTAACTCGCCAACCCTTTTCCTAACATCCTTGACATTCCCTCCATCCGTTTCCTCTCGGTCCTTTAATTTTTATGCTAACAATTTAATCGGTCCTTGTACTTCTCATCCAAATACCATTGTATTCGTGCTATATCCAATGCTTTCTTGATAAGCATTACGTACCTCGAATAACATCAACGGTAGCCCGATATCCCATTCGTTGCAGAACTCCATTATCATACTTTTCAATGTTTGATGAAACCTCTCTAATTTACTTTGGTATCTGGGTGATAAGCAGTTGATAGTTGTTGTTTCATATCCAATAGTTTCATTATATCCTCAAATAATTTTGAAGTGAAATTCGTTCCTTGGTCACTTTGATCTATTTCCGTTATATCCAACTCAGAAAAAAAGTCTAGTAACTTCTCGGAGATTATTTTGGCATTGATATTCCTGACGAGTTTAGATTCTGGGTATTCGTTACAGCACACATCAAGGTTATCATGTATTTGTGACGTTTTTGGTCCTTAGTGAAGGTCCCACAATGTTGATCATTACTTTGCTGAAGGGTTCTCCTTTCATTTCTATCGGGTGCTAGTTAGCTTTCTTAATATACTTGTTTGGCTTTCCAACCCTTTTACATACGTGACATACACGGAAAAACTGGCTCATGTCCTTATGCATACCAGGCCAGATAAGGTGTTTCTTTATCTTCTCCGTCGTCTTCTTTATCCCTGCATGTTCCGTCTCGTGAGCGACGATGATCACCTGTCTTCTCAACGGAGTGGTAATCAATATTTGCATATATATCCCCCATTCGGCATTCCCAGGGATATCGGCAGGTCTATGCTTCCTTAAGATAATAACAGGTCAGAGACTGGCGAGCATCCGCCTCGTCCACCACACGGTACAATAACTCTGTTAACGTTGCAACCTTCCGGTGCAATCCTATCAGCCTTTTCCTACTCTCTTGTCCTACTTCTAACGCTGAATTCTTTATTTTTTCCAGGTCCGTTTCTTCTTTATTTTCATGTCCACTCGTCTGTCATTTCTCTTCACTCAGGCTTACAAGGGAGTTCTTCTCTTGCGTACAATCAAGGGAATCTTCTTCTTTGGAAAACAAATCCTGCAAGTTCATTGCTCCTTCAATTTCTGTTTCTTCTTCAGGAGCCACTTTCTTCTTCATACTACTAGCCGTAACACAACTAGGAGATAGATACGGGTAGTCCTCGAGTTCAATCGTAGGAGTATACTTCAAAGGTTTCTCCATTTCAATAGGACAAGGCACGAATGGCGCTCCACCAACCTCATTACCCAGTAGGACATCTACTCCTTCGACAGCCAATGGATCCTTTACCGCAAAGTCAAAATTACCTGTTGACAATTCACATGACAGTATCCAAAGGCAAAAATAGGTTAACCTCCTCACCTCTTGCTCCCTTCGAAATAACCGAGTCCCCTGTGAGAGACTGTTCCACCAACGAGTGTACTCCTCGTACTAACACCCTATTGTTACAACCTGTGTCGCACAAAATCCTGACGGGGGCTCGCTCACTCCCGTCTATTCCTCATAACACACCTCTATAAATATATGGTTTAAAGGCATCCATGCTGCTTGGATTTGTCCAGGTCACCGTGTAAACATTGGCTGGTTTATTTTCCTCTCCGTCTTTTCACGATTGCTTCTTTGTCTTTGCATTCTGAGACGTTGAATTATTCTTAATCACTTTGGGGACTGCTTTCGGTTGGTTTGACTAAAATTCCTTAGAGATATGGGCTCTCTTGCCACACTTAAAACAGACAATATCAACCTTCTGCACGTCTTTCACGATACTTGAAGGAGGACGTTTGGATGATTGATGTCAGGTACTATCGCATTCTACTTAGAGACAGCACCAGTGCTACTTCCTTTGTTACTATTGAACTTGTTCATGTTTTTATTACTGAACTGTTTTCCATGGTTCGGCAAATACTGGACACTTGGTGGGACCGACAGTTGAAACTTCATGCCCGAGGAGGGTTTACAACGGATACTATTATAATCTTCACTCAGCGAAGCAGCTTTATCAAGTTTCTTCACCTAATCTCTCTCAAGTGTGTTCAAATGTGTTCAGGAATTCCAGGTAGATGCTACTGTAGTATTATCAATTCTCCTAAATCAGCCATCTCCCTCACGTTAGCAACATCTGTCCACCTCTTAAAACATGATCGTGCCTTATAAGCGTAATCCAGGAATGTAATTTTCTCATCCTTCCTCAAACTTTGGAACCATTCATTACAATATTCAGTAGTCATCTGATACCCTCACAGCACACTCCTCTTCACTTCTTGATACTCCTTCCTCTGGTCCTGAGATATGGATAAGTAAGCACTGCGGCCTTGCCCAAAGAGCACACTCTGCAATAACAAAGACCATTTATCTTCTTGCCATTTCATCGTCGATGCAACCATTTCAAAATGATCAAAGAACACAGCTGGGGCCTCTTCTGTGACCGTTGCAATTAACCTATGGGCTTACGACATATTAAACATTTGATCCTGATTCGCCGGGGCCACCTCTGTCTACGTTGCTAACTGTGCCTGGTCGTTTTTCTTCGCTCTCTTCTTCTTCTCATCTTGCTTGCATTTCTTTCTCACACCATCTTTTTTCTTTCTCTTCTTCTTCTCGCCTTGCTTCCTTTAACCTTGCGTGTCTTGCTTCTTCTGCCTGTCTTTCTTCCCGTCTTGCTTCCATTTCCTTTGTATGTCATGCTTCTTCATTTTCCTTTTCTTCTTGTCTTGCCCTCATCCTCAACTTAATCAAATTCTCCTCAGTTGCAATTCATTGAATCGAAGCTTCTATATACCCATCTGCTTCCATGCCTTCAGTTTGTGTGTCAACTTGTCCTTGCCTCGCTAAAAATTTCTTCTTCAAGCTCCTCCAACAGTTCACGAGGTGCTACAATATTGTTTTCAAACAACTTTCCAGAATTTATCAAAGCTTTTAAGGCTACACACTTGATTTGTGCTTTAATCATCTCACTTGTTGCATGGCAACCATATGCCATTAAGATAGAGAGCTACGTAGCTTTAGTTACATTAACTTTTGACAATTCCTGAACATTTGGGTTATTCAAAAACTGTACCATCTTGTTCTTTAACAGATGATTAATGCATCGCCAAAAAATAATATATCCTAACAATACAGAAAATTCTATCAACACTGTATTGTTCAAATCTTTAATCAACACACAGCCCGGTTATCACCAATATTTAAAATTAACTCTCTCGATCCCAAGGATTTAGGCACCAAAAAACCTAATACATTGAGGACTCCCGGGTCTGGGCACCAGAAAT
>NC_090728.1:10528233-10535733 GCF_036898095.1 Palaemon carinicauda
CAAAACACATCAGTAAAAAGGCCATAATTTATTTAGGAAACGTTTCGAACATTGCAATGTTCATTATCAATCTGTAAAAGATATATATATAAAATTCTTAAAATTTATACAGTAATTTAAAACAAAATAGTAAAAGAATATTAAAACATTATTGATTTTATAACAGAAAATCGTGAAAAACTAAAACATTGAAACATAAGAGAACCAGTGCTCACCAAGCCTTTTCCTATGGATAGCTTGGTGAGCACTGGTTCTCTTATGTTTCAATGTTTTAGTTTTTCACGATTTTCTGTAGTGACATCATATTTACCTATTTATTTAACATGTATATTCGGACTTTTAAAACCTTCCCTTGTACGTAGTACTGTTAACAATCCACCCTTTAATGTACAGAACACAATGCATGTACTACAGCACCCTAAACTAAAACAGGCACAAATATTAAAGGCGATTTTATATCATGCGTTTCCTAAACACCTAAAAAGCACGATAAAAAATGGCAACCAATGTTTTGTTTACGTTCATCTCTGATCATAATGAAGAAACAAACTCATTTAGTGTACACATATATGTATAGGTTAGTTTTTGCATTGATTATATTGATTATACAGTACTGTATGTTGATTTTTTTATTACCAATGTTTTAGTTTACGTATTTTTCTTAGGACTTCCAAATGGAATGTTTTTCTTTATGACGCCGCCTGAAACGACGGCGTCATAAAGTACTGTACGCTCAGTAAACAACCACGCTCAGAACAAACAAGGCATTTAACACGCATGATGATAGTGATAAACAATGATACAGTACATACAGTATTTACAGTAAAAGCATTTACAAAATATGTTACCTTACAAATATAATTTACCGTATCTATATAAAATCATACAGTACTGTACAGCACATACAATATTGTACGTAGCAAAGCAGGAAAACAATTTACGAGAGAGAGAGAGAGAGAGAGAGAGAGAGAGAGAGAGAGAGAGAGATTGTTTTACGTACGTAAATATAAATTTTACACAAAAAAATTATGATAGGTTACAACATGTAGACTTTTAAAACCTTCCCTTCAACTTAATGCATACAGTACGTACAGTACTAAACTATAAAACAGGCACAAATACAGTTTTAGAATATACAGTAAGAATATTAAAGTAAAAAATAAAGATTGTTACTGTACTCATAACGAAAGAAGTTGAAGAAAAACTTGAATGATGATGGCGATGAATTTGCTGCACAGTAGAAATGATGATGATGAAGCTGATGATGTGTTCTACTGTGCAGCCAGGTAGTATTTTACGTCTCTTCAGACGGAGGTGTCTTTTCCTGGGACACCTCTTCAACTTCTTCCAGGGAAACTTCTTCAATTTCTTCCGAAGGAGTACTAGCAGGAGGAACTGGCTCTTTTTTGCGAGGCTGGAAGAACATTGTGATCGGAAGTTGTTGCCGCTGCTTCTTTTTTCGATCCAAGAGCATTTTGTAGGGAGTCATGTCTTCATCGATCTTGTTGCAGAATTGCATCGAGCGAACCATATCCTCGTCCCACTCTTGCAACATTTCTTTCAACTCCTTCGCATGGTTGCAGGCCTTGGCAAGCCGTTCTAATGTTAAGCCCGTTTCTTCGACATTTTCTTGGGTCTCTTCCTGGGTTTCACTCTCTTCTTCACTTGCCGATTTCGTCAGGTCTTCGAGGTCTGCGTCAGTTAGGGGCTGGGAATGGCAGTCCAACAACTCGTCGACGTCTTCAGTCGTCATGTCGCCAAACCCGTCACCTCCAATTATGGCAGCCAACTGCACAGATTTGCGTATTGCATAGTGTTGGATTTCCGACGGAGTAAATCCCTTGTCGTCGTAAACAATATCGGGCCACAACTTCTTCCATTTCGCATTCACGGTTGCAGGTTTCATCTCTTGAAGTGCCTTCTGAATATTCTGCAGGCACGTGGCTATGGTGTACTGCCGCCAGTACGCCTTCAAGTTAAAATCTTCATCCTCATCATCTTGGGCAGCATCCACACACGCAACGAGGTCCGCCAAGGTGTTCTTCGTGTAGAGGGCCTTGAACGCCCTGATAACCCCCTGGTCCATCGGTTGAATTAATGACGTGGTGTTGGGTGGCAGGAACTCAACTTGAATGCCCTCATGCGACAGGTCAGTTGCGTGTCCACCAGCGTTATCCATAAGGAGGAGGATCTTGAATGGCAAGCCCTTCTCTAAGAGATATTTGCTGACTTGCGGGATAAAACACTGATGGAACCAGTTGGAGGTCAGCATCTTCGTAATCCATGCTTTTTGATTATGCATCCAGTACACGGGAAGGAGATTCTTATTTTTATTTTTCAAAGCGCGAGGATTTTTCGACTTATAAATATGCCCCGGCTTTAGCAAAAATCCAGCAGCATTGCCACACATCACGAGGGTAACGCGATCCTTGAATGCTTTAAAGCCAGAGGCTTTGGCTTCCTCTTTGAACAGGAAAGTTCGCGACGGCATTCTCTTCCAAAACAAACCGGTCTCATCCATATTAAAGACTTGTTCCGGCTTGTATCCACCTTCGGCGATAATATTCTTGAACGTCTAGTTTATATATGTAAATGTACATATATATATATATATATATATATACATATATATATATATATATATATGTGTGTGTGCATGTATATATATACATTTATATATATATATTTATATATATATATATATATATATATTTATGTACATGTGTATATATATATATATATATATATATCACAGCAACAACTAATGCAGCCCTTTTTGCTCCCTACAGTAAGGTCTCAGACATATCCATATTGTTTAGCCATTTTTATCACCACGGTGAACTCTAAGGACTAGTGATGTTGGGAAACTTCAGTTTCTTCACTCACAAAAAGTCATTGACTAGTATAACTTTGCTAATCATTGCAATGCACAAACCACTTCACCACATTGAATTATCCCTACCAACAGAGGGATTATATATATGTATATATATATATATATATATATATGTGTGTGTGTGTGTGTGTGTGTGTGTGTAATATTTGTAAATTACATGATTATATTCATGACCCAAGGGATCGATGGGGAAGCTAGGAGGAGTGTGAGAAACACCAAGTCAGTCATAAACAGGATGTGAAAGCCAAATCTTTGCAATGTAACATTTTTGCATGAAGAGTAAACACAATACAAAATATCCTGTGAGAAAGAGTTGATTGTCTCACCAGATCCATATTGATTCCTGTATTAATGTTGTGTTTACATATTTACATAAATGCTGAGATAACTATGTATACGTTATCATCAACACATGATATTTTAGTTAGTTCTTGTCAACATCTCATACGGAATGGTCATCCGACCAAACCATCTATACTCTCGTGATGGAGCTGCTAATAAACTGTTTTTAAAGTTAATTTACAGAGACTTATTCAGAAGTAACCTGCAAGTCTAAATATACATAGCACATTGAAGAGACATTTGATTGGAACCATAATGTGTGTTTATAACAGTAACACACCAACAATTGGTGGCAGCGATTAAACATTATGAACCAGCGAATCAACTTAAATAACCAGAGAATCAACTTTAAGAACTAGCAATTTAAACTGTAATATTTAGCAGTTACAACAGAAATGAATCTACAATTTTGACAAAGTATCTACGTCCACCGAAGAAATGAACTATAAATATTATACAAACTGAGGAACTGGATCTTCTATCAACGCCTTAAGAAAATGAAGGACTGACATTCAACATTTATTAAACATTGAAGAATCATATCCGGGAAGCACCACATTCAACATTACGACGGGAAATCGGACCGAAAACATTCACCCAAAACGACTAAACTCTCGCAAACCACAAAGAAAGAGAAGAAATGACGACATCGCCCTTCACCCATATAAACTCAAGCTAAGTACATTTCTTTATTCATTTCAGTTTTAGACAGTGAAGTGTTGTTATCACGAGTCGATCGTCCATTATTGCTGGTGTGAGTTGTTTGCAAATCTTCATTTTTCTTTCATTAAAGGAAACTGTATTCAACTTCGAATTCTCTTCTAGAATTTTTTTTTCTCTGCGCTAATTCCGTTTTCTTACAGAAGTTCTCGGGAAATATCTTTATATTAGTATCATTGTTTTGGGGGATTATGTTATAATCTGCAACATATCTTTATTGTATAGTGCTTATGTGTTTACGCAGTGGACGTCTGTATTCATATAGAGATTATGATAGGATTACAAGGAGGCGTAGGGATAGAAAAAAAAAGTAAAGTAAACATGATGCCTCATGTGAGTCCGAGTAACCCCACCCCATGACCTAGCATCCCCGCTCCCATTGTAACACTAGTAAATGCACGTTCAGCTATCTTCCTTTTCAAGGTTGGGTCAATGGGTTTTTACCTCAGAATGTCGAGTCTTGGATTTCTTCCATCGACGCTCACTTAAATGCTAAACAAATCATAGACCCATTTTTACAATTACAAGAAGCTAAAATTTTTATAGACTTTTCTAAAGGAGATGCGAGTGCTTACTTGAGTGGAGTTTCTTTTCAAGAGGCAGTTACATGGGACAATTTCAAAGTTAGGCTACGTGCGATTTATGGCAGTGAAGAAGCCTTAGATGTAGTTTTAACATAAAGAAATACACTTAATCAAGCCACTTTAACTCGTCTTAATATTATAGAGACAACCGTTCTTATTACCGATAGGCTAAACGAGTATCAAGATATTTTAGGTAATTTCACTTGGGTTACTAGAGATAACATCTCCGTGAAAGATTTCTAACGATTAATGTATTTAACCTGCATGACACTTATGTTGCCAGAATCTTTAGTGCGGTGTTTTGATAAAAAGTTAACGCCCGAAAGTACAGAATTGGATGTGTATAAAAAGATAAAGAAACACATGTCTAAGTGTACTGATCTTGATCCCTTGTTTACACAAGTTTTTGCTAAAAATTAAACTAAGCCACAACAAGTAAACGTAGTTAATAATAGTCAAGTTGCAGGAATGACGTGTTATAATTGCAAACATCAAGGTCACTTGATCGCAGACTGCAGAACGCGATATTGTTCGATACATAATAGTTCAACTCATTCATATAGTCTATGCTACTCACGTAACCAACAACAGAATCCTAGAAATACACAGTCAATTCCACAGTTAGTTCCCTATGGAAATAAAAAGAAAAATCCTCATTTCAATAAGAAGAAACAGCCATACATCAATGCAGTTCAAAATAAAAAACAAACAAATAGTGCTTCAAATAACTCTGATCCTGGGCCGTCTAGCCAGAACTCGCAAGGTCAGACTAATTTTCAAAATATGCAGAGCAAAGCAAATACCACATAATTAACTCCAGTGGGGAAGAGAGTGATGTTGGGTCATTCAAATCAAAATCAGTAGAGTTAAATAATCCATTTAATGTTTTATCAGATCATTGTGAGGCAATAGATTTTCCTATGAAATACACAACCGAATCAAATAAATCAGTGCACGCTTCGGTAGATTTGCAACAAATTCACACAATAATAAGCCAGAATGAGTTACGACCCACATTATATGCTGTAAATTTAGAACACCGATTCTTTACTTAATTTTTTTACTCTGGTAGTCCACGTAATATCATGGATTTGAGGACACATCATTTGTTGCTTTCGAACTTCCCTATAGAGAAGTCAGGAGTAAGGCTCTCGGGTATAGGAAATAATGAATTAAATGTAATAGGCGTAACTCATGTTCAGTACAAGGTCGGTAAGCGCACGTTTGCCGATACCTTTGTCGTTGTACAAAACATTGATATGTATCAAGCTGTAATTATAGGATACCCGTTTATAGGCAATCAAAACATTATCTTAGCCCCTGCCAAAAACGGCATGTATATCAAAGGAAAATTCTATAAGTCTTCTAATAGCTTAAAATCAGTTTTGGATAAAAAGGAGACGACAAATAAAACAGTGACATACGTTGAAGAACCAATAACTCGTCTCATTGATAAAGAAATAATATACGCGACCCAACAGAATTCTCGTTCACCCGTAATATCATCATGCACGCAATCTATCGAGCCGAACGTAACTTCGAATTTAATAGTGCAAGTAAAGTACCTGGATCTGAAATATTAATCCTTTCCGACACTTTGAAAACTAACGGATTGTCCGTCACACAAGCTATTTATACAGTAGGCTCACAACAACAATGTTATATTGAAGTCTGTAATCATTTAAATACCACTTTGGGAATTCACAAAAAAAACAACATATCTTGGATGTAGAAGTTTATAAACATCGTATTCTTACCGTCGCCGAAATCAATCACGCTCAATCAGTTGCGGATGAATCCCTTTTGCAATTTATTAAAAATAAAATCAATAAAGACATTCAAGAAGAAGGAACTCAGCAGAAATTTTTTGGACTTTTTAATGAATATCATGATGTTTTTTCCACTACGGATGGATCCTTAGGAAAAACAGATGTTATCGAAAATCAAATAAGGTTAAAGGACAAGCAGAAAATTATCTAGGTACCCTCGTAGAGACTCCCTATGAAATTCCAGAATGAGATAAATGATGAAGTAGGTAAAATGCTAGAAGAAGGAGTCATTAGGAAATCGAACAGCCCTTATAATTTTCCATTAATAGTTGTAACGAAAAAAGATTGAACATGGCGTATCTTCGTAGATTTCCGTCGCCTAAATGAGGAAACGATCCCTGATCGATTCCCAGTGCCATGTACTGACAATATTTTATCTTTGTTAGGTCAGAATAAATATTTTACCAGTTTGGACTTACTTGAAGGCTTTCACCAGATATCATTAGAAGAAAATAGTATCCCATACACTGCCTTCAGCACAGCCAGGGGACATTATGAATTTTTACGTATGCCTTTTGGTTTACGTTGTGCTCCCATAACATTTACTAGAATAATTAACATAGTGTTTCGAGACTTGCTAGGGGTTATATTGCATGTCTATATGGACGACCTTGTAATCTTTTCCAATACCTTAAAAGAACATCTACGTAAACTAGAACTAGTACTACAGAGACTAAGACAACATAACTTGAGGGTAAATATTAGTAAGGAGGAGTGTGAGAAACGCCAACTCAGTCATAAACAGGATGCGAAAGCCGAACCTTTGCAATGTAACATATTTGCATGAAGAGTAAACACAATACAAAGTATCCCGTGAGAAAGAGTTGAGTGTCTCACCGGATCCAGAGTGATTCCTGTATTAATGTTGTGTTTACAAATTTACATAAATGCTGAGATAACTAAGTATACGTTATCTTCATCACATGATATTTTAGTTAGTTCTTGTCAACATCTCATACGGAATGGTCATCCGACCAAACAATCTATACTCCTGTGATGGAGCTGCTAATAAACTGTTTTAAAAGTTGAATTAACATAGACTTATTCAGAAGAAGTAACCTGCAAGTCTAAATATACATAGCACATTGAAGAGACATTTGATTGGAACCATAATGTGTGTTTATAACAG
>NC_090728.1:10540733-10550733 GCF_036898095.1 Palaemon carinicauda
GGTGATTGTCAGTGGCCAAAAAAGGTGTAAGTAGGCCATAGCTTATGGTAGTGTCCTTTCCTATCACTATTTTTATCATTTTACATGATACAAGTACAGGGTGCGGCTTTTGGTAGACACTTATGCTTGCAGTTCCTTTTTTCCAAAGTCACTCTCCAGGACATGAAGTAGTCATTCTTAGCCTGCTAACGTATGTCTGGTAGCTGAAAAGGGATCAAAGATCCCAACTCATGGGTACTAGGCACTCAATATAGGTCTGGTAGGCTGTTGGTAGGCTGTGACATTGGATATCTGATATCATGCGCTGAGAGACATTTAATCTCATCCTTTGCCTCTCTGATCCCTCATACTGATCTACTGCAAAGATATTTAAGTGGACGTTCACTTAGCACAGCATTACTAAGAATGCTAAGGATTGGGTCCTCACCTCTACTTCTTGCCAAACTTGAAAATTACATTACCACATGGATTCAGGAGTGAGCACTGTCCCTTGACCTCAACAACGTTTTCTTCACAGTCTCGTAGATATAGTAGGTCCCTTACCCACATCCCAAGGACAATGTTACGTGTTTACCGTTGTTGGCTGCTACACACGTTGGCTTGAAGCAATCCCCTTGCAGACTACAGCGTCCGCCTCATGTGCATCTGCTTTACTCTCAGGGTGGATTGCAAGATTTGGTAGCCCTGAGTATATTACTTGCAACCCAGCAGCCAATGGAATGGTTAAAAATTTGCATCACACTCTCAAAGAAGCTTTGATGCACTGATGCAAGGACTCCAACTGGTTTAATCAGACTACTTCTAAAGACAGCAAAGATGTCTAGGTAGTTAAATGGTATATGGCGACCTATTGTCGTCCTTGCCCAATAATTTTCCATCTCCAACCTCCTCCGATAATCTCCAGCAGGTATGTCATGTTGTGGGAAAATTTATTAAAAGCCACCAGACTTACAAGACCCCAACGAAGCAACAGAAACCAACAGATTTGCACACAGCTACACGTTCTTCTGCGCTAAGACACTAATAAGCCATTGTTAATACACATTGAATGCTTCCTTAAAGACCATTCTTGGCAAAGAATGCCTCTCATGAACAGGGCATCCTTTTTCACCTGTATGTCTTTTTTGAGGGGGGAGCAACGTACCTCATGTTTTGCATACACGCTCAGTCAGTGTAACGGTACTCCTTTTGCTTATATCTCTCACTTTCTCACTGTATAAGATCACTATATCAAGTTTAGTACTGTTTGAATTTTGTGTCGTACTTACAATTATCAACAGTATATATAAACTTTTTGTTTTACTAATTAAACACTGTTGCATTCACCTCTCTTCTCTGTTAGAACCAAACAGTAACTTTGTCACATATAGCTAAAGTAGAACGAAGTATGCTGAATCTGATATATAAATAAGGATAGAACTTTTTTCCTCTACTAACAATGATACTACCAAGGAAAAGAAATATATGATTTCATGAGATATTTAGGACTCAAATACAAAACTATGAGAGTACTACCTGCAAATAAAACAAATTGCATATCTGTGTAAGCATTTATTAAGATAGAAAAAGGGTTTGAAGGTCACCTCCTATCATGTAAGGGATTAGAGAGATACTAGAAGGCTCAAGTGTATATATATATATATATATATATATACATTTTATATATATAAATATATATATATATATATTTATATATATATATAAACATATGTATATAAATATATATATATATATATATATATGTATATATATATATATATATATATATGTATATATATATGTATATATATATATACATACACACACATATATATACACAAACATATATATATATATATATATATATAAATATATATATATATATATATATAAATATTTATAAATATATGTATATATATATATATATATATATGTATATATATATATATATATATACACATATATATATATCTATATATATATATATATATATATATATATATTTATATTTATATATGTGTATATATATATATATATATATATTTTATATTTATATATGTATATATATATATATATATATATAATTTATATATATATATATAAATATATATATGTATGTATATATATATATATATATATATTGTTATATAATATAAATATATATATATATATATATATATATAACTACACTCAAAACAAATCTGGGTAATTATTAATAAGAATTATTCAAAACCACCTTCTGCTACAATACTTTAACAGGATATGATTAGTATCAAAATAGACACTGGTGACTGAAATAATACACTATTTATAAAAATAAACATATTCAATAAGAATTACAACACTTTCAATTAAAGTATTGGAATAGAAAAAATAATTCACTCAAAATATTAGGTCTGAACAACACATTGATTATGACAAAAAGGTTATGCTCTGAAAATTACACAATCACTCAACTTGAAATATCAAATCTTAATAAAACCTTAGACTAAGACAAAAAAAAAATAATACTTATGATAATTATATTATAACTTTTTTTCTCACTTGAAATAGAATTTTATACAATTAATCAGTCTTGAAGCTTATTGAAAATGGTTAACTTTATAATGATGCAAATATACATCACGATTGTACATAACTCTCCCTGGGCCAGTTACAAAAAATTAAACAATATCATCACTCACAAAAACACAATATATTTAAAATCACCTCCATAATTTGAAGCAACGTTTTAACCCACGTTATACGCTGAGGCACAAAATCAATTGGGAGAGGACACACTATAAGAACGAGTGAGAGATATGGGCACTTTTGGCTCTTTCGGGGCCCATGCATCCCTGAGGGCCCTATATATGGCTTAGTTACTTCCAGAATATGCTAGGTCTGAGATCAGGAAAATTGGGAGTTGGTCTAAGGGCGTAAGGATTGCCAATGATTACTCTCTTGGACGCGTACCAATGCCACCGTGAGAGAACTCTCTCTCAGCTAGCTCTCCCTACTTTTGTCCTCAAAATAAAAAAAAGGAATAAATCTAAAACTGGTGTTTTAGAGAACCTTCCAAAACCTGTGGCAAATATAAGAACATGACGCAATACCTCACAAATATATAAATAAAAACATTTACTTAAGCTCTTCTAACTATTTCTTATGGATTATTTAATACTCTTAAAAAATTTACGTAAGACTTCACAACAAAATACGTAAAATCGAAAGCTAATTCATGGAAATAATGTAAATTTATATATACTAACTTGAATGTACAATAAAATGAAATCAACGATGAAAGTCTTACATAAATTACATACCAATCTTATATCTATATAAGAGGAACTCATCTTAAGAGCTGGCTATTCACCTCTTCAATGCACATATGAAAAAAATATGTGAATAAAATACGTGATTAACTTTTTACTCCACACTAGACCAGTTTCGTAAGAATATATATATATATATATATATATATATATATATATTTATATAAGGATTACAGGTGAAGATCCTATATATGGTGTGCAGCAGGGTCCAAAACACATCAGTAAAAAGGCCATAATTTATTTAGGAAACGTTTCGAACATTGCAATGTTCATTATCAATCTGTAAAAGATATAAATATAAAATTCTTAAAATTTATACAGTAATTTAAAACAAAATAGTAAAAGAATATTAAAACATTATTGATTTTATAACAGAAAATCGTGAAAAACTAAAACATTGAAACATAAGAGAACCAGTGCTCACCAAGCCTTTTCCTATGGATAGCTTGGTGAGCACTGGTTCTCTTATGTTTCAATATTTTAGTTTTTCACGATTTTCTGTAGTGACATCATATTTACCTATTTATTTAACATGTATATTCGGACTTTTAAAACCTTCCCTTGTACGTAGTACTGTTAACAATCCACCCTTTAATGTACAGAACACAATGCATGTACTACAGCACCCTAAACTAAAACAGGCACAAATATTAAAGGCGATTTTATATCATGCGTTTCCTAAACACCTAAAAAGCACGATAAAAAATGGCAACCAATGTTTTGTTTACGTTCATCTCTGATCATAATGAAGAAACAAACTCATTTAGTGTACACATATATGTATAGGTTAGTTTTTGCATCGATTATATTGATTATACAGTACTGTATGTTGATTTTTTTATTACCAATGTTTTAGTTTACGTATTTTTCTTAGGACTTCCAAATGGAATGTTTTTCTTTATGACGCCGCCTGAAACGACGGCGTCATAAAGTACTGTACGCTCAGTAAACAACCACGCTCAGAACAAACAAGGCATTTAACGCGCATGATGATAGTGATAAACAATGATACAGTACATACAGTATTTACAGTAAAAGCATTTACAAAATATGTTACCTTACAAATATAATTTACCGTATCTATATAAAATCATACAGTACTGTACAGCACATACAGTATTGTACGTAGCAAAGCAGGAAAACAATTTACGAGAGAGAGAGAGAGAGAGAGAGAGAGAGAGAGAGAGAGAGAGAGAGAGATTGTTTTACGTACGTAAATGTAAATTTTAAACAAAAAAAATATGATAGGTTACAACATGTAGACTTTTAAAACCTTCCCTTCAACTTAATGCATACAGTACGTACAGTACTAAACTATAAAACAGGCACAAATACAGTTTTAGAATATACAGTAAGAATATTAAAGTAAAAAATAAAGATTGTTACTGTACTCACCACGAAAGAAGTTGAAGAAAAACTTGAATGATGATGGCGATGAATTTGCTGCACAGTAGAAATGATGATGATGAAGCTGATGATGTGTTCTACTGTGCAGCCAGGTAGTATTTTACGTCTCTTCAGACGGAGGTGTCTTTTCCTGGGACACCTCTTCAACTTCTTCCTGGGAAACTTCTTCAATTTCTTCCGAAGGCGTATTAGCAGGAGGAACTGGCTCTTTTTTGCGAGGCTGGAAGAACATTGTGATCGGAAGTTGTTGCCGCTGCTTCTTTTTTCGATCCAAGAGCATTTTGTAGGGAGTCATGTCTTCATCGATCTTGTTGCAGAATTGCATCGAGCGAACCATATCCTCGTCCCACTCTTGCAACATTTCTTTCAACTCCTTCGCATGGTTGCAGGCCTTGGCAAGCCGTTCTAATGTTAAGCCCGTTTCTTCGACATTTTCTTGGGTCTCTTCCTGGGTTTCACTCTCTTCTTCACATGCCGATTTCGTCAGGTCTTCGAGGTCTGCGTCAGTTAGGGGCTGGGAATGGCAGTCCAACAACTCGTCGACGTCTTCAGTCGTCATGTCGCCAAACCCGTCACCTCCAATTATGGCAGCCAACTGCACAGATTTGCGTATTGCAGAGTGTTGGATTTCCGACGGAGTAAATCCCTTGTCGTCGTAAACAATATCGGGCCACAACTTCTTCCAACTCGCATTCACGGTTGCAGGTTTCATCTCTTGAAGTGCCTTCTGAATATTCTGCAGGCACGTGGCTATGGTGTACTGCCGCCAGTACGCCTTCAAGTTAAAATCTTCATCCTCATCATCTTGGGCAGCATCCACACACGCAACGAGGTCCGCCAAGGTGTTCTTCGTGTAGAGGGCCTTGAACGCCCTGATAACCCCCTGGTCCATCGGTTGAATTAATGACGTGGTGTTGGGTGGCAGGAACTCAACTTGAATGCCCTCATGTAACAGGTCAGTTGCGTGTCCACCAGCGTTATCCATAAGGAGAAGGATCTTGAATGGCAAGCCCTTCTGTAAGAGATATTTGCTGACTTGCGGGATAAAACACTGATGGAACCAGTTGGAGGTCAGCATCTTCGTAATCCATGCTTTTTGATTATGCATCCAGTACACGGGAAGGAGATTCTTATTTTTATTTTTCAAAGCGCGAGGATTTTTCGACTTATAAATAAGCCCCGGCTTCAGCAAAAATCCAGCAGCATTGCCACACATCACGAGGGTAACGCGATCCTTGAATGCTTTAAAGCCAGAGGCTTTGGCTTCCTCTTTGAACAGGAAAGTTCGCGATGGCACTCTCTTCCAAAACAAGCCGGTCTCATCCATATTAAAGACTTGTTCCGGCTTGTATCCACCTTCGGCGATAATATTCTTGAACGTCTGGTTCACGTAAGTTTCAGCAGCGGCAGTGTCAGCGGAAGCAGACTCCCCATGCAGGGAAACGCTTTTCAGGGCGAAGCGTTTCTGAAACTTCGCGAACCATCCTTTGCTGGCGGAAAAACGTTTCTGAGGCTGGGAATCAGTGGATGTCCCTGGTTGAGGATCATCTGCATCATCATCATCTTCAGCATGGTTGCCGTCGTCGTCTTTAGGTTCCTTTGCAGCAAAATTCTCATATAAGCTCAAAGCCTTTGTTTGGATGGTGTTCGTATCCAACGCTATGTTCTTCTTCCGGCAGTCGGCAATCCACACAGCTAAAGCACCTTCCATGCGTACGATCGTTTTATTACGCGTTGTAACGACTCGCTTCGCTGATCTGCTAAAGGTGATTGCAGCCGTCTTTCTAATGTTCGCCTCGTCCTTCTTGATATAGCGAACAGTAGATTCATTGATGCCAAAATGGCGGCCAGCGGCCGCGTAACTTCTACCATCTTTTAACATGTCGAGAAGCGTAACCTTCTCAGCTATCGTCATCATCCTTCGGTGGCGTTTAGGCTCACTACCAGCCTTAAGAGAAGCAGAACGCTTGGGAGCCATTACAGTAGGATTTACAGTAACAAAAAGTTCAACTTAAAAAAGTCGCACACAGCACAGATTCACAAACTTAAGAACGTCTACTCAGCGATACGCGGTAACAGAGAGTGGACGATCCAGCCCCGCGAGAACCTAGATGCTGCGGGTAGGAGATGATGGCAAAACACCAATCACAGGCTAGATAACAAAACTTGAGTTCTGATTCGTCATCTATCAGCGCTTGAACCAATCACAACCCGTCTTACAGTACTATGATGCGTAGGTTACCAACTCATAGAAGATGCCCCACGCATACCGAACGTACGTAGATTAAATAATACCGTAATAATAATAAATAATGATAATAATACAGTACAGTACTGTAATAATAATAATAATGATAATAATAATAACAATAATAATTTTATTAACAACAACAACAATAATAATAATAATAATAACAATAATAATAATCCAGCTTTACGTACGCTATTTTACGCTTTTGTTGTAGGATGTGTGTGTCTCTCTCTCTCTCTCTATCTCTCTCTCTCTCGTACGCTTATTCGAAATGTGATTTTTGCAACAAAGAATATTATTGGATGCAGTACTACGTACGTATACATACAAAAGATTCATGGAAAAGAAGCA
Source organism: Palaemon carinicauda (assembly GCF_036898095.1). Lineage (NCBI taxonomy): Eukaryota > Metazoa > Arthropoda > Malacostraca > Decapoda > Palaemonidae > Palaemon > Palaemon carinicauda. The sequence goes on from NC_090728.1 coordinate 10,548,036, forward strand.
CATCCATTACATTTGTAGTACTGTACGTACAGTAGTAGTCAACAGCAGCCTTACTGTACACCATTCTAATACGTATTGTATGACTGCATCTGATTTGCGTTTCATGTTCGATTTAATTTTACTACGTACTGTATACAGTACATTATCGTATGATCACATTCTCTTTTCGTGTTTTATTTCTTTCTGTGCTGAATTATATATCATATGTAATGCAATGAACAATCAGTAAGAGCAGATATTACTAATTACAGTATTAATGGAATTACAGGTAACAAAATATCGTATTTGGTTGTCTTCAGATTTCGCGGTATTTTCGAATTTTCCGGAAAATCCGCGATATGTATATATATATGGGTTATGGAAAAACCCCGCGAAGTGGTGAATCCGCGATTGTCGAACCGCGAAGTAGCGAGGGTTCACTGTATATATTTATTTACACATATATATATATACATATATATATATATATATATATATACATATATATATATATGTATGTGTGTGTGTGTGCATGTATATATATACATTTATATATATATTTATATATATATATATATATATATGTATATATTTATGTACATGTGTATATATATATATATATATATATGTATATATATATATATATATATATATCACAGCAACAACTAATGCAGCCCTTTTTGCTCCCTACAGTAAGAAGGTCTCAGACATATCCATATTGTTTAGCCATTTTTATCACCACGGTGAACTCTAAGGACTAGTGATGTTGGGAAACTTCAGTTTCTTCACTCACAAAAAGTCATTGACTAGTATAACTTTGCTAATCATTGCAATGCACAAACCACTTCACCACATTGAATTATCCCTACCAACAGAGGGATTATATATATGTATATATATATATATATATATATATAGTGTGTGTGTGTGTGTGTGTGTGTGTGTGTAATATTTGTGTATTACATGATTATATTCATGACCCAAGGGATCAATGGAGAAGCTAGGAGGAGTGTGAGAAACACCAAGTCAGTCATAAACAGGATGTGAAAGCCAAATCTTTGCAATGTAACATTTTTGCATGAAGAGTAAACACAATACAAAATATCCTGTGAGAAAGAGTTGATTGGGTCACCAGATCCATATTGATTCCTGTATTAATGTTGTGTTTACATATTTACATAAATGCTGAGATAACTATGTATACGTTATCATCAACACATGATATTTTAGTTAGTTCTTGTCAACATCTCATACGGAATGGTCATCTGACCAAACCATCTATACTCTTGTGATGGAGCTGCTAATAAACTGTTTTTAAAGTTAATTTACAGAGACTTATTCAGAAGTAACCTGCAAGTCTAAATATACATAGCACATTGAAGAGACATTTGATTGGAACCATAATGTGTGTTTATAACAGTAACACACCAACAATTGGTGGCAGCGATTAAACATTATGAACCAGCGAATCAACTTAAATAACCAGAGAATCAACTTTAAGAACTAGCAATTTAAACTGTAATATTTAGCAGTTACAACAGAAATGAATCTACAATTTTGACAAAGTATCTACGTCCACCGAAGAAATGAACTATAAATATTATACAAACTGAGGAACTGGATCTTCTATCAACGCCTTAAGAAAATGAAGGACTGACATTCAACGTTTATTAAACATTGAAGAATTATATCCGGGAAGCACCACATTCAACATTACGACGGGAAATCGGACCGAAAACATTCACCCAAAACGACTAAACTCTCGTAAACCACAAAGAAAGAGAAGAAATGACGACATCGCCCTTCACCCATATAAACTCAAGCTAAGTACATTTCTTTATTCATTTCAGTTTTAGACAGTGAAGTGTTGTTATCACGAGTCGATCGTCCATTATTGCTGGTGTGAGTTGTTTGCAAATCTTCATTTTTTCTTTCATTAAAGGAAACTGTATTCAACTTCGAATTCTCTTCTAGAATTTTTTTTTCTCTGCGCTAATTCCGTTTTCTTACAGAAGTTCTCGGGAAATATCTTTATATTAGTATCATTGTTTTGGGGGATTATGTTATAATCTGCAACATAGCTTTATTGTATAGTGCTTATGTGTTTACGCAGTGGACGTCTGTATTCATATAGAGATTTTGATAGGATTACAAGGAGGCGTAGGGATAGAAAAAAAAGTAAAGTAAACATGATGCCTTATGTGAGTCCGAGTAACCCCACCCCATGACCTAGCATCCCCGCTCCCATTGTAACACTAGTAAATGCACGTTCAGCTATCTTCCTTTTCAAGGTTGGGTCAATGGGTTCTTACCTCAGAATGTCGAGTCTTGGATTTCTTCCATCGACGCTCACTTAAATGCTAAACAAATCATAGACCCATTTTTACAATTACAAGAAGCTAAAATTTTTATAGACTTTTCTAAAGGAGATGCGAGTGCTTACTTGAGTGGAGTTTCTTTTCAAGAGGCAGTTACATGGGACAATTTCAAAGTTAGGCTACGTGCGATCTATGGCAGTGAAGAAGCCTTAGATGTAGTTTTAACATAAAGAAATACACTTAATCAAGCCACTTTAACTCGTCTTAATATTATAGAGACAACCGTTCTTATTACCGATAGGCTAAACAAGTATCAAGATATTTTAGGTAATTTCACTTGGGTTACTAGAGATAACATCTCCGTGAAAGATTTCTAACGATTAATGTATTTAACCTGCATG
>NC_090728.1:10565733-10570733 GCF_036898095.1 Palaemon carinicauda
GCCTACGCTAGGCCATGTAGCCTAGTCGTTTGGTCCTAGTACTTCATGCATGATTTTGGTTTTTCCGAGTGTAATAAAAATTTTATTGAAGCTTTAGGCTATGTTTTATACATTTAAGACTGTGTGGAATATTTCCAAGATAGTATACGAGTGAGTTTCGGTGATTTAGGTAATCGATTCTCTTGGTGCCTAGGCTAAGTTGCTTATGGAGCCTTAGTATACTTTATCATACTCCCCGGTTGCTTTCTTTTCTTCGGAGAAGGTATGCAATCCCTTTCCCTCTGTTTAAGCCTTGGGCTTCTCCCTAAGTGGTTTTTTCCGAATTTATTTTCGATAAAACTATACTGGGGTGTTACTGTACCTTCCTGTTCCAGTAGTATGGTTCAAAGAGGGACAGAAAAACAGAGTTTTTTAGTCTGAGTCTGTGTTTGTCTGGCTTGGGGTAGAGTCTCCCTCGCTGGCCTGACACAGACAAAGGGGGCTTAGCCTCCTTAGGTCACTACCGAAGGTTTCTGTGGATATGATTCCTTCTTTTGTGATCTATCAGACTAGTCCTTGTTGCTGTTCTCGGGGGAGGATAAGTTTCTTTCCCTGGGAGTAGCAACACCTTCCTTGCTTTGGTGCTCTGGGAGCTGGCAAGTATTGCTGGCCTTCCCCCTTAGATCTCCCTTAGGCTAAGATAAGTTTCTTGGCTGCGGGTGATCCATCACTAAAGCAAGGTTGGTAGGACCCTCTTGTCCCTTCCCCCTCTATCTCCGTAATGGCCTAGTCATTACAGTACTGTACGTCGTTCTACATCTGGACCTAGTATAGGTTAGGATGTGGAATTGACTCAGCCCCTTGCCGGCCGGCAGAGCTGCCGGCCGGCAAGGGTCTTATATTTTTGAGTGCTGCCCGGACCTCCCTTGGTCCCTCATCCATGCCTGCCTGTAGAGCCAGACGGCATTGGTCAGGAAGCCTGAATTAGATTCTCCCCTTCCTTATATGCACTCTTTCGGATTGCCGGGCTTGGAGGTAGTGTACACTCTTATCCCGGCATCCATTCTATTTTCTTCTAGTGCTGTACCCGACCCGGCTGCCGGCCTATGAGGCCGACAGCCCGGCAGGTGTAGTCCTCTGGTTCTTTTGCTGCTGGCTGGCATCGGTCTTGTACCTTTGCCGGCCGGCTTATGTCAGCCCTTGTCTGCCGGTCACCAAGAGTGTGGCCGGCAGCTGGGTACTACCTTGTGTAGTTGCAGGCGGCAGCCATTGCCGGCCGACATTGGCTGTTGCCGGCCGGCAGTTGCTGCCGGCCGGCACATGCATTTGAACCAGAGTGCTGCCGCCTTATAGCTGTTAAGTAGTATACTTTAAAGCTAGTTATGGTGTGTGCCGGCCGGCAAGTGATGGCCGGCACGTATCCCCCTATACTGTACTAGTATTCTTCAGTATAACATATACAGTAAGAAGAAAACTATGGTAAGGGTTTTGGTACAGCACTGTGTGTTCTAACACTTTTGTGTTTTCTTGCACATCCCTTTGCTGTTGCCCTACAGATAGGAAAGTGAGTTCTTTCCTGTCTATTATCCAGGATTTTAAAATCATTGCTTAGGTGTGAGCTTCACCTGTTTCCTCTGGACACCTTGCATTGGTTACTCTAGAAGAGATTAACCATTTGATTTTATTATCTGGAAGGCTGCAACAATGGGTTGTGAGGGAAACACAAGTGTGTGTCTTTCCTTTATGAATTGTTATGCTATACTATGCATATCCAGTGATACATAGTTCACTTGATACTCATGGAAATTTCTTCTCTTTACAGGAGGACCCTCCGAAGTGCGGAAATGTTTTCTGCAACGTCCGCAGCAAGTACCTCTGCGGACATGAGTTTTGTAGGAGACACGCAGCATGCGCTGTCTCCAAGGATGATCTCCAGTATTGGGACCCTCAGGTATGTACTGTATGCACTAACCTGATTACTGAGGCTTTTGATTCCCCTAGGACAGCGGAATCAAGGGATATAGCAAGGGAGAAGCTTCGTACCTGGGTAAGGGGCTTCCAAAAGAACACCTCTGGCCCTTATCTTCCAAGTGAGAAGATGAGGGCGTATCTTTTTCCCAAGGCATCAGCTGATGCAGTGATTCCCCAGCCTCAAGAGGAGATCCCCAAGATCAGGTCCAGGTGGACGTTGAAGTCGCGGTCGCGATGCAAGACATCCAGTTAGATGACAGGATGTCTGACGTGGACGAGCGTTTGGAACAAGACCTCCTGGCAGAAGGTCAGGATGAAGTTCAAGCCCCGGACGTCGTAGAGGATGAGGTCGACGAGGTGTCGGCTACTCCGGTTCAGATTCCGGAGCCTATTCCCTCAACATCGGCCGGTCTCCCAGTAGAGCTGGGACAGGCCCTCTCTTCGATTGTTGGAATGATCCAACAAATGCAGAAGGAGAATCAGGAGAAGGCGGCTGCTATGGAACTGCGGATGCAGTCCCTGGCAGAATCACATGGGCCCCGGGAAAGGCTCAATGTGAAAGACCTTCCCTTATGCTCAGATGCTAACCCATGGAAGTATGCTGAGCACATGCCGATGACGACTGGAAAGATCGTCATCTCGGATAAGCTGGGTTCAGTTCCCCTAGAGGAGGTGGAATTCTGGCCCAGCAAGGCATCATATCCGGACTGCTATGTCCGGCTGATAAAAGAACCAGCTTCAAGGGAGGAGACAGAGCCGAAGGAGGTCATAATCATGGACCACGCTAAAGCTCAAGCCCTACTTTCATCCTCGATGAAGGAGAAGGGCTTCTCTAACTCGAAGGTAGCTGCATTGAGCAAGAAGCTCCCTTCCTTTGTGTCCTCTCCTGCTAGAGCCTTCCCCTTTTTACAGAAAGGGTTTGCGGCTGTCCTAAAGGCAGTCGAGGCCGGCAAGCCTTGCCCCTCCCTGAAGGAGTGTAAACCCTTGTCGCTGGCCCTGCCAATGGACCACAAAGACTGGAAGGATGTCCATCTGACGTTCTCAGTGGGAAAGTTGGAGGCTGATATTGCCGGACGGCAATTCGGCGAGGACCTCCCCAAGCTGTCCGACTTTCTTTTACGAAGAGAGTTCGAGACAAAAGAAAGACTGGCTGCCTCAATGTCTCATCAGACTACTATTGAGACGATGGCAAGTGACCCCAAGGTCCATGAAATGTTCATGGTGGTGGCTAAGACTCACCTAGCCACAGTGACGAAGGACCTTTATGGCTTCGTCAAGGCAAGGAGAGCTTGTAGGGAGTACGTGTTCACCGGGCCTACGGTGAGGCACGAGCCAAGGGAGTTAATCTCCTCCAACATTTGGGGAAAAGACCTTTTCCCTACCAATGTGGTCAAAGAAATTGTTGATAAGGCCGCCGTGGAGAATAGAAACCTTATCCAGAAGTGGGGCCTGGCTATCAAAAGAAAGTCTTCCCCGGATGAGGGTCCTCAACCAAAGAGGAAGAATATGAGGACTAGGCTACCGTCTCGGCCAGCCAAGCCCTCTAGACAGCAACAGCAACTGCAAGTGCCATTGCCTCCAGTGCCCCAGATGGTGGCACAAACCCCGACCACTTTTCAGCGTGTACCCCACGCTGTGCCAGGTCAGTCCACGGCATTTACCCCAACGTTCGAAGGACAGTCTTCTTCCTTTCGAGCAAAGCCTAGAGGAGCAGCCAGAGGCTCGTCTAGGCGCCCCTCAAGGGGAAGGGGATTCTGAGGTGGTCGTGGTCAGGGAGGCAAGACCTCAGGACGGCAGTCCAAGTGAAATGATACCGGTAGGAGGGAGACTGATGAAATTTTGGGATCGTTGGACCTTCGATCCCTGGGCCCAAAGCCTACTCAAGAATGGACTGGGCTGGAGCTGGTACAGCACTCCACCCCCGTGCCTTCGGTTTTTCCAACACTCCTCCCCCGTTCTGGAGGAGTACGTTCAAGAACTGTTGGAGAAAAAGGTGATCCGGAAGGTGAAGTCCATCAAATTCCAAGGAAGGCTGTTTTGTGTTCCCAAGAAAGACTCGGAAAAGCTCAGAGTCATTCTGGACTTGTCGCCACTCAACAAGTTCATAGTGAATTGCAAATTCAAAATGCTAACACTGCAACACATAAGGACATTACTGCCCAAGAGGGCATACTCAGTCTCTATAGACGCCTATTGGCACATTCCAATCAGCCGTCGACTCTCCCCCTACCTAGGGTTCAGGCTACAACGGAGACTATACGCCTTCAGAGCCATGCCATTCGGGCTAAACATAGCCCCAAGGATTTTCACGAAGCTTGCGAGCACAGCTCTCAAACAATTACGCCTAAAGGGAATTCAGGTAGTAGCCTACCTGGACGACTGGCTGGTGTGGGCAGCATCCGAGACCGAATGCTTGCAAGCTTCCAGTCAGGTGATCCAGTTCCTAGAGTACCTAGGCTTCAAGATCAACAGAAAAAAGTCTCGACTTTCTCCATCCCAAAAGTTCCAGTGGCTGGGAATCCACTGGGACCTTTTGTCACACTGTTTCTCCATCCCGACGAAGAAAAGGAAGGAGATAGCGGGCTCTGTCAAGAGACTTCTAGATTCCAAAAGGATATCAAGACGCGAACAGGAGAGGGTACTAGGCTCTCTCCAGTTTGCTTCGGTGACAGACCCAGTGCTAAGAGCACAGCTAAAGGATGCAACCGGAGTTTGGAGAAGGTATGCATCAAACGCGCGAAGAGATCTGAGAAGACCAGTGCCGCCTCGGCTACGTACTCTTCTCAGGCCTTGGTCCCAAGCCAGACATCTAAAGAAGTCGGTTCTTCTTCAGCCACCTCCCCCGTAGATGACGATTCACTCAGACGCCTCAAAGGAGGGATGGGGAGGTCACTCTCATCGGAAAAAAGTCCAGGGGACTTGGTCCAAGCTATTCAGGACCTTTCACATAAACTTTCTAGAAGCTATGGCAGTGCTCCTTACCTTAAAGAAAGTCTCCCCGCGTCACTCGATCCGCGTAAGATTGGTGATGGACAGCGAGGTGGTTGTGA
>NC_090728.1:10575733-10630733 GCF_036898095.1 Palaemon carinicauda
TGATGTGAACCCACTTCATGACCTTCAAAACCTCCATCAACGCCTCCACTCGTGACGAAGAGGACACCTATTCAACTTCAACCGAAGCTGACGTGAATGCTGTAGGACATACACGCCTATGAATGCCGTAGGACATACACGCCTATGAATGCCGTAGGCCTATGAATGCCGTAGGACACGCCTATGAATGCCGTAGGACACGCACGCCTATGAATGCCGTAGGACACACTCGCCTATGAATGCCGTAGGACACGCCTATGAACGCCCTAGGACACACACGCCTATGAATGCCGTAGGACACACTCGCCTACCCCGTGACGAGCCGGAGCGGCAACAGCCAACCATCATCCACCACTCGCTCGCACCCAAACCAACGACTTCTACAGCCACTTACTGTCGCTAATCGGCGCAGTTTTTACTACTACCTCTCCAGATTCAGGGTACCTATTTAACATGTTTAGTATGTCATTTTTAGAGGGGGAGCCATGTACCAACCGTGTGTCACACAACTGTACATAATTATTTTGTATATATTATGCTTGTACCTGCGCTCTTCCCTCGCACTAAAAAGTACCTGAATGATCATGTCTCCGGTTTTGCTCTGAACATTGTCTGTCTCTCGAACATGTTATGTCCTGTTGCCTTGAGGTTTTGTATATAAAGAAGAGTGTTCCTTAATATATAACTCAGTCGTTTCCAATCTGCCTTTGATTTCACAACTCCTCTCTCGGCCCGTCACAGGAGTCATATGAGGCCTCGCGTCGCAGTTGCCTTTCTTGCCTATTATGAGAACATTTGGTTAAATTAATACTGTGCTTACCTTAAACCCCTATTTATAGACGTTACGTCGGCGAAACGTTTTTATTATATTGTAGTTCAAGTCATATCCAATTGTTTTTAGACTATTTGAATTACAAACAACAAAATATAATTCTTTCTTGTGAAATGGAAATAGATGGTAGCATATCTTTTCTTGATATTAACATTCAAAAACTTGTTTCTAGTTTTAACGCATCTGTCTACAGGAAACCAACGTTCACAGGCCTATGCACTATATTCTCCTCTTTTATTCTTATGCAATATATGAGAAACATTGTCTGCACTCGCATTTATAGAGCGTATAACCTTTGCTCTAATTACCTAAACATTCATAAGGAAGTAATGTATATTAACAAATATTTTACTGATACCTATATAGGGAAAACACTAAGCCGACTCACGGTAACGCCACATAAAAAGAAACCAATTTCTCACCGAAAAAATATCTTCTTGGTACATGAATTTCATCCTTAGGTATCATGGTAGATCATATTTTCCCTCTCAAATGCTTTGAGCAGAATTTTCAAATTTAATGACCGGATCTCAGAAGATCTTTGTTCAGGTGTCATATGCAAACAAATATGTGATCGTTGTAATGCATCATATATTGGGAAAAGTGATAATGAAGGCAATATTTCAACACCACCTTAAACCAAACCTGGGCCGGAAAACGTATGAGCTAAAATACGTTTAATTTTTATTTATGTGAGTTTATAGTGCTGGTGCTTTGATCTTAATTGTGTATTTACATTGATTTTATAGTTTAAAGTTATTTTATTTTATTTCACAAAGTTTTTGTCAGTTCATTTTGAATTTTTGCCTTAAATGTTTAATAAACTATGTTTTAAGTTCTACAATGTATTTAATTTTTTTGGCTTCGATGATGGAAATAGATTTTCTGAGAACTCAGTAATAGACAGGTATATTATTAATCTGGTACTATTATTCATATTAAAACACTGCTTTCCATGGAATAAGTCAATAGCTGATATGATTACGAAACGAAATATATATATATATATATATATATATATATATATATATATATATATATATATATATATATATATATATATATATATATATATATATATATATATATATATATATATATATATATATATATATATATATATATATATATATATATATATATATATATATATATATATATATATATATATATATATATATATATATAAATATATATATATATAAATATATATATATAAATATATATATATATATATATATATATATATATATATATACATACATATATATATATATATATATATATATATATATATATATATATATATATATATATATATATATATATATATAATGACCCAACTGGCATATGGGCGGTGACACCTCCCTCGGTACCCCTACCCTTATCCTTGGGGCACTAGGGGATATGGCAGCGGGGCACGATGGAGATGCAAGCAAGGTCGGTAGCCTGTCGCCAATCTTGCGATCCAACACGGCGGTTCGAATTCCTAACAATCAAGATATATATGTCATATAAGTTGATCTGAACTTTGATCGACGCAAGAGCCATCGTTTCGCAACAGTCAGTGATACCCATTACCATTAAAACGTCAGGAGGGAATAAGCTACAGTCAAAACATACAATGACAGTCAACTTTCAAGTGGGATCACTGAAATTTGGACATAACTTTTTCTTTTTACCTGCTTCAAGTATTCTAGGGGTTATTATTATTATTATTATTATTATTATTATTATTATTATTACTACTTGTTGAGCTACAACCCTAGTAGGAAAAGCAGGATGCTATAATCCAAGGGGCTCCAATAGGGGAAATAGCTCAGTGGGGAAAGAAAACAAAACAAAACAAAAAATATTTTAAGAAGAGCAACAATATTAAAATGAATATCACCTATTTAAACTATAAAAACTTTAACAGAACTACAGGAAGAGAAATAAGATAGTTTATTGTGCCCGAGTTTACCCTCAAGCAAGAGAACTCTAAACCAAGACAGTGGAAGACCATGGTAGAGACGCTATGTTTCTACCCAGGATTAGAGAACAATGGCTGGATTTTGGAGTGTCCTTCTCCTAGAAGAGCTGCTTACCATAGCTAAAGAGTCTCTTCTACCCTTACAAAGAGAAAAGTAGCCACTGAACAACTACAGTACAGTAGTTAACCCATTAGAGGAAGGAAGATAGTTTGGTAATCTCAATGTTGTCAAGTGTATAAGGACAAAGGAGAATCTGTAAAGAATAGGCCAGACTATTTGGTGTGTGTGTAGGCGAAGGAAAAATGGACCGTAATCAGAGAGAAGGATCCAATGTAGTACTGTCTGGCCAGCAAAAGACCCAATAACTCCCTAGCTGTAGTATCTCAATGCGTGGTTGGTGCCCGGGCCAACCTATTACCTAAAAATGGTTATTTGGTCATGACTTTATTATGAATAACCAAATATTCATTTTTGGGAAAAGAGACGGAATCAAAGTTATGGATGGGGGCGAGTATTCTGCCAAGAGAAGGTTATGAAAGAGTAAGTGCCTATGCGGAAGGGGAGAGACAAGTGGGGAAGGTAAAGGCAGTACCTAAAAAACAGGAAATAGTGGCCACCCAAGTGCATCCATGTATAACATTGACACCCTCTTGGCCTTTCCTGGAAGGAACCCATGTCGTTGATAAATAATGGACGATAGGCACAGTCTTAGTGGATTTCTAAGAAATAAAAGCGAGCAAAACAGACATCACGATAATAATCTTTGCCGATGAAAGACTTGTTTTAGGAAGTTATTCTATGTGTGAGTTGGAGGTAGGTGATTTTACCGATGACGGATTTTTATGAATCATAACTGCAACTCGCACAGACCAACGCACTCAGAACTTGATAGTGCAAGCCCGAAAACAATGTCTGCCAGAATATCATCCTGTAGTTAGTGACATTGTTAATAGTTATCCTGATGTAATATCAATTGGAGACGAGCAACCGAGGAGGATTGGTCGATTTCCCTTTATCATTGAAACTGGGCAGCCCAAGGTTAATTCCTTATAGAGTATCCATTCATTTACAAGAAGATATAAAAAGGGAAATCTGAAAATTAATCACTAGAATGCCCAATGGAGTCATTGTGACCTCTTACCACCATTCAAAGTGCTCCCGATTCGGTTCTTTCTCATATTTCGTTAAATCCTTCTGACCTTTTAATTATATAAGTTTATCACATCATACAACAGTAGGATAACAGGTTGGATTAATTTAGACATTATTTTTTAGTTTTTTCAATGGATGCTCAAGGGAGTCATTATGACTCCTTTCAGCGGGATATCCCCCCCCCCACCCCCCCCCCCACACCCCAAAAAAGAGTAAATTTCGTTTTTGAATTCTTTCTATATTATTTATTCAAGACTCTAATATGAAGGTTGTTTCATTATAGGCCCGCAGATTTCTTCCTTCCATATTTCTGAATTTTTTCAGTTATTTTCCTCAGGATTCAATCAAATTTCCTATGGACAATATTCAAGTAACATCATACCTGAACACCTATATGAATACAATATCCATACGTCTGGCAACAGTTGCTTGTTAGGGTGGCGACAATAATCCTTTTACGTAAAATGTCTAGACCTACAGGTCATGCAAAATGGTATATCCGTGTTAGTAGCCAGCACGTGTATGGTAAATGATGATTGATAAATTCATATTACGGCACATCAAAAAATGCAAAATAGCTGAAGCTAACATCCAGACTAAAACTCAGATATTCACTCTAAACGATGAGGAACTTGAGACATATATTGGTGTTATGTGTGCACGAGGTGTAGCAGGGAATAATGGCATACTTTTGCATATAATTTGGAATGGTAGATGGGGTATTCCGCTGTGCAAGAAAGTTATGTTAAGGAATAGATTCCGTGAAATTCTTCGGTTCTTGCTATTGGACTGTAAATCTAAATGTTGTGTGTGGGTCAAAAAGGTTAAATTTGTATTATTCTCAACAGTATAGATCAAATTTATAGATAACAGTATTGTTTTCTACAAACTTGGGCCTATTATAACGATAGATGAGCTGCTCTTCCCGAGTAAGGCAAAGTGCCCTTTTACTTGATTCATGGCAGGAAGACCTGATAAATAGGGTTAGAAGTTTTGATTATGTATAGATAAGGAGAGTAAATATCTGATGAATAATTTTCCTTACGTAAGGAGAGAAGAGGAGCGTCCCACAAGAGAGAGGGTTGCGGATTATGTGGCCATGCCACCAATGGAGCCCTATTTGAATAAACGGGAAAATGTTACAACAGGTAACTATTTTACATTTGCCAACTTAACCAAGCATCTAAAGGAAAGTGGAACCTGTATGATAGGGACTGAATAAAAAACCGAAGAGAAGTGCTTGTCATAAGGAAAACCATGAAACACAAAAGGTACTCAACTAAGATTTGCAAGTGTGATGATATGACTAACAGTTTATCAAGAAGATAATTTTTTTTTTTATTGTTCTTAGATCTCTCCAGCAACAAGTTACTCTAGCTAATAATGCAAATAAGAGACCAGAAACAATCAAATGTTACTATTACAGTATATATGGAGTTGACATTTTAGACCAAAAGGCTCAAATAAATCCAGTGAGAGCAAGCACAAGGTGATTACCTGTACAATATTTTCAAAACACATTAGACCTGGCAGTAATAAATGTATAGGCTATCTATAAGGAAATGACAAAGTAAAAAATTACAAGGAAAAAGTTCATTGAACCACTGTCCGAAGAATTAGTAGAGATAAATATACAATCAAGGTAGAAATCAAGGAAATGGAAAAAAAAAAAAAAAGATTATAGAGGGGACCTGAAGAGGTAGTGACAAATAATGACTCATTGAATTCAAAATCGCACCACTGGTGGTTGCACGAAGTGTAAAAAATCCGTATGAGGTACTTTCACGGCAGAAGTCATGCGCATTTGTAAAATTGTAATTTGTTTTTGTTGCACATTGTATGATTAGTAGGCTACCTATTTGTCTTTATTTCTAAGATCATTTTAGTTTCATCGTGTTTGCAAAAACTGGAATACAAATTACGTTCCCAAATTGTAAGAGATATAGAAACTATACAAGCATATTAGATTATGCAGTAAAATTACACGTTATGTATACACGATCATAACAAATGTAAAAAATTATAAAACAATGAATATATTCCATTAAATATTGAGAAATATATAATAGTCAACGTTACCCTGACTAGGAATTCAAATACACCACTAAATCAAAGCATCCTTAATTATAGCAAAAAAAAAAAAATCTATGCGATAATATTGCATTGTTTATTTACAAAATTGTAAAGAACGTGAGAAATAAAAATAAAATAATAAATTCTTGTATATCAGGAAATAGCTATTATAAACTTGGAAGTCAAATAGCTAGATCTGGCCAGTCTAGTGTAAAGAAACAAACGATTATCGAGGACAAATGTTCAGGGAGACGCTCCACCAGGGAGTGTAATTCGCAAGTGTCAGAGTGTATAAACTGCACCAAGTTAAACAGACCAAGTGACCTTACAGTAAATTCTAGAGACTGCAATGCTTTTGACTTGGAATTGAAAAGATTAGCAGAAAACACTGATCATGGTTACTAAGGATCTCATAAACTTTGGCTATGTAAATATACAATCTGTAGGTAATAGGACTGTTCAAATTCGAGAATTAATAAGCGAGAAATATTTAGATACACTAGCATTATCTGAAACATGGCTAAATAACTTGGACAAGACAAAAATCACTGAAATGACGTCCCCAACACATGCCTTCTTTCACATACCGAGGGAAGGTAGGTCTGGTGGGGTTGTAGGACTCTTTATTCGTTAAAGTTACTCAAACCTCAAAACTTTGAAAAGAATTAGTGTAAAAATAGAAGAATATCCTTTGAAACAATCGAATTTACAAACCTCCTTGAACAAACACTAGTATCTTTTGTGAAGAATTCGGTGCTCTCATTGAGATGATTACCATGGAGAAAAACGAATTATTCATCTGTGGAGAATTCAATTTTTGAATGGATGACGCATCAAATCCCGACGCTTTGGCATTTAGTGAGTTACTAGAATCATACAATAATGTCGATTGTACAACTAATTTAACTGGGCATACGCTAGACTTAGTTGTAAGTGATGACATGAATTATATTGTGTCTGATATAAAAGTCGAGGAGATATGTACTATCTCCCCAATACACAAACTCATTATGTTTAGTCTGCCTCTACAGAAACATGCACTAGTAAAGAAAATAAACTTTAGACATAAATCTAATGTTTCTCCTACCGTATTTATTGAAGAAGTTACAAAGAAAATAAATGATGCTATCAACATTCCCTGTGATCATGATGACCAAGCTAAGTGTGCTAACTGTCTTATGACCACTTATAATAGAGTGAGTGAAAGTGAATATGATACCATGTGCCCACCGATGGAAAAGACTATAACCGTGAAAGACCAATCTCCTTAGTTTGATGGAAAGACTTTGGAAAAAAGAGGGAAAAAGACGTAGAGAAAAAAAGTGAAATAGGTTAAAAACTGAAAGTGCTTGGGTAGAATACAAAACTGCTGCGTGTCAATATAACAAGTTACAAAAAAGGAACAAAGTTATTACTATAAGAGAAAGATCATCGAAGCAGTAACAGACTTAAATAAGTTATATCGTCTCCTGAATGGTATAATGGGAAATATAAAAGAAAAAAAGCTACCTGATGGATACAGTTACCAGGAAGTAGCAAATAATTTTCTAGTGTTCTTTAAAAAACAAAATTGAGAATATAACCAGGTCATTCGTAAATACTCAAAATCAGATTAATGATACACAAGGCACACAGACAAAATCAATACGATTTAACAACATAACACAAGATGACATCCCCAGAATTATCAAGAGAGCAAAGAAAACAAACGGGGCGATCGATCCTATCCCAATATCTGAAGTAATTGGAGAGAGAGACTTTTCTTGTCTAGCCGAAATAATAATGAGAATAGCAAATGCAAGCATTGATGAATTTAAGTTTCCTAAATCTGAGAAAATGGCTATAATCACACTAGTTCTGAAAAATGCACTGGACTACCAGGAATTAAGCTCATATAGACCTATTTCAAATTTATCCTTTATCTCAAAAGAGCTTGAATATGTTTTTCTTGAAAACTGGTCAGCCACTTAGAAGTAATAGAAGCTTTGCCTGACAACCAATCTGCTTACAGAAAACTATACTCTACGGAGATAGCCATCAGCTCTGTTGTAAAAGATATGCTAGAAATGATGGATGAAAAAAAAAAATGTGGTATCTTAATTCTGCTCGATCTCAGTGCTGCTTCTGATACAATGGTACATGAACCGCTACTAAATGATATACGGTCCATCGGCGTTGAAGATCATGCCCTTGAATACCTAAAAGACTACTTAGTTGGTAGAAATTACTGTGTACAGATTAGAAACTTATTCATCACATGAACCCTTAAACAGAGGGGTACCCCAGGGGGGAGTACTTGGTGCAATCTTATTCTGCATCTATAATATTGGTCTATCGAAAATACTACAAAGGCATGGCTTGAAGTTTAAACTATTTGCAGATGACACACAGCTTTACTTCTCCATAAATGATATAGATGACACTACTGAAACTCTAAACCGAATCCTAGATAGTGTTAGAGAATGGATGACATTTAAACAACTAAAATTAAATGAGAACAAATCTGAATTCATGGTGGTGGGCAAGAGAAACAGCGTGAGAAACTTGGGTGATATTCAAATGAACATAAATAATGACTCGGTGCCGTTATCTAGTAAAGTCCAA
Organism: Palaemon carinicauda; assembly: GCF_036898095.1. Taxonomy (NCBI): domain Eukaryota; kingdom Metazoa; phylum Arthropoda; class Malacostraca; order Decapoda; family Palaemonidae; genus Palaemon; species Palaemon carinicauda. Next base: position 10,584,368 of record NC_090728.1, read on the forward strand.
GATCTAGGTGTACTTCTTGACTGCAACATATCTGTAAATGTCCAAAATAAATAATGTAATAAAACTACTGGTTATCGTCTTAGAAATATTGCGTTTATAAAAATGTACCTAGACGAGAATTCTGTAAAGAAACTTGTGATAAACTGTGTTATTACCAGGGTTGACTATTGCAACTCTATCTACTACAATTTACCAAAAAGTGCAACTAAAGAAATTACAAAACATAATAAACAAAGGAGGAAGTCTTATAAAAGGCATACCACCTAGAGAAAGGATCACACCTATACTAAATGATTTACACTGGCTGCCGATTAAAGCGAGAATTGAATTTAGAATATGTACAATAACCCACCAAGTTATCAGAACCAGGCGTCCAAAATAATTAAGAGAATTGATACATATTGCGCAGCCAACAAATCATGTCGACACGAGAATAGTTACAGATGGCTTCAAACTGTTGCAAACTAGGTATGTGTCTACTTTAGGCTCTAGAACCTTTAAATAAGCGGCCCCGAGACTATATAATAAGCTCCCACGAAACATTCGAATGGTTGAAGACATTAAGGCTTTCATGAGTCTTTTGACAGTGACGATTTAACAGTAAATGAAGAATACGAGACATGAAACGTTAAATACTCAGAACGAATAAGGTAAAACGACAGTGGAGGTCCTGTAGAGAGGGGAGTTCCCCTGCTGTATGAGACCGGAAAAGCAGCCATCAAAGTAAGTAAGTTAGAACATATATCCCTATGCTCCTCCGATTGTAGCAGTTTGGAAAAATGGTGGTTCGGTAAGATTCTGTGTTGATTATAGGTCCTGTATTCAACTTACTATAATATAGAAAGTTAAATACAGTCCCTGAAGAGGTTGTGCTTCCTTTGCCCTGGATCAATTTTTCTTTTCCTAAAGTTACGGGATACTTAATATTTTACGACTGTCGATTTAAAATTGGTATGCTATCAAATAACCATTCAGGTAAACAGTAAATACAAAACTGTATTTATAGCCAACGATATTCTATTAGAGTTTAATTTTCTTCCTTGTGTTGTTAAAAATTTTCCCATTCATTTTTCTTATGTAATGATGCCAATTTAATCTCCTTTAATTGGCAATAATGTTTTTGTTTATCTACATATCATAATTAAAAGGAAAACACCAGAAAAACATATTAAATATTCCCAAAGCTTTAGAGGGCATTGCGTCGTAATGGTATGAAAATAGATTTATCAAAGTGCACATTGTTCTGTAAGCAGGTCTAAAATCTTCAGGTCATGTAATATCACCGGAAGGTATCCAGCCCTGTCCCAGTAGAGTAGAAACTATTGAATATATCCCCAGGCTGCGTACTTTTAAGAAATTGGTTCCTTTTCTTCACGAGGTATTACCGTAAATTTATGAGAGGTTTTGGAAAAAAAGTGAAACCCTTGGGTGCTTTAAAAAAAAAAAAAAAAAAAAAAAAAACTATGATTAATAAATTGGGGAATAGAAGAGGAGTGAGTCTTTAACCAATTGAACACGGCCTTGACTAGTGACGATTTATTCACTTATCCTTGAATTGATCGTCATTTTTGGTGACAACAGAAGTAAGTAGCTAGGCTACTGGTGGCATGATTTCTAAATGAGAGTATTAAGGTAGGGAGCAACCCATCTGTTTTACTTGCAGGACGTTGAAAGAGTCACATAAATATCATAATTCCTTCGATCGAGAGGCATTGGCCATTCTTTGGGTCGTGGAGAAGCATCAGTTCTTTTTATCAGGCCAGCCATTTGAACTGCAAAGTGATCATCGCCCCCTACATGATTTATTTTACAAGGGACACTTGACGTATAGACAAGCGATATGGATTAAAAGATTATTAGAGTTTATCACAAAAGGTTTTGCCCACTTAGAGGGCGAACGTAACAAAGTAGATGAGCTCTCTCTAGAGAGAAGGTGATATGAGTAATTACTAGGTCACAAAAGAGGAATGAAGAACAGTCCAAAATTTTTTAATTACACTATTAAAAGAGAATAATTACACATGGAAAACAGAAAGTTTCCACCATGAGTAGTCAGAAAATCATAGCGACGAGAGAGAGAGAGAGAGAGAGAGAGAGAGAGAGAGAGAGAGAGAGAGAGAGAGAGAGAGAGAGATTTTGTTTAATCAATTTATTGCGTTCATTGCCGTAAGTCATTTGGGTCCATGTTACCAATACTATAGTTTACATCTTTATAATAATTAAATTACTAGGTCACAAAAGAGGAATGAAGAACAGTCCAAAATTTTTAATTACACAATTAAAAGAGAATAATTACACATGGAAAACAGAAAGTTTCCACCATGAGTAGTCAGAAAATCATAGCGACGAGAGAGAGAGAGAGAGAGAGAGAGAGAGAGAGAGAGAGAGAGAGAGAGAGATTTGTTTAATCAATTTATTGCGTTCATTGCCGTAAGTCATTTGGGTCCATGGTACCAATAATATAGTTTACATCTTTATAATAATTAAATTGTGCCAAAAGAATTCATACGGAATACAGAATAAATTTTAGACAGACATTCAAGTTCATAGTTATTGTTTTATCATCATAATCTCTTCCTACTTCTATTAAATCAAAGGGCCTCAGTTACATTTTGCCTATCGTCTCTATCTTGAGCTTTTAATTCGATACTTCTCCATTCATCATCTCCTACTTCATGCTTTATAGTCCTCAGCTATAAAGGCCTGGGTCTTCATACTCTTCTAGCGCCTTCTGGAGCCAGTTGAACGCTTGGTGAACTGATCTCTTTTCGGGAGTGGGAAAAGCAAGACCAAACCATCTCCTTCTACCCGTCATCATGATATCATCCATATATGACACTAGTTATCTACTATAGCTTCAGATCTAATCTTATCATGCCATCTAACTCCCAATATCCTTCTGAAGGTTTTGTCCTTAAATCTACAAAATCTGTTTCATTAGCACATGACTCATGTCAATGTAATAACACCAATCTCACTAAACTGTTGTAAAGTCTGATTTCTATTTGTAATTTCAGGCGTTTTGATTAAAAATTTTTACTTGACCCAGCCATTGTCTGATTTTCTTTATTTATTCACTAAACTATAATTCTAAAGACCCTGTATTAGAGATCATAGTTCCTGGATACTTAAATGATTCTACCTCATTAATCCTTTCTCCTTCCAATGATATATCCTCTTCCATTGCATAGCCAATTCCATTCTCATTATCTCCCTATTCTTTTATCTTGGGGTATACCGTATAACATTCCATGTATTCCGGTAGGCAATAATTGCAAATCTTTTGGTGTTCTGCTAAAAAAACAAAATCATTAGCCTAGGCTAAGTCGACAAATTTCTTATTACCAACCCAGTCCGTTCCTCCTCCACCATCTCTGACTGCTCTATGCATACAAAATCCATAAGGTGGACAAACAACATAGGTGACAAAGCATTCCATTGGTGTACTTTGCTGTTCACTGGAAATTCATTTGGTAGGACTCCACTAACATTAACTTTGCACTTACTATGATCATGAACAGACTTAATGAAATTTGCATGTTTAAGTGGAATTCCATAATAACAGGACTCGTGACAAAATTGGCCAGTGTATACTATCAAGGGCTTTTTCAAGATTATAGATATTGTTTACATCTATATATTAGAAGGTTGTACAGAAAAGTTCATTTGAAATGCAAAGCAAAACTTAGACATGCATTTGAGTGTAAAAAAATAGAAATATTTTGTATGTGTATATATTAAAAAGATACACAAAAAGTTCATATGAAATATAATTTTGTTTTTATTTAGTTTTCAAAGGCAGGTTGAACTTATCTGTATTTAATATCACAACATAATCAATTTCATAAAAGATAATGAACTATTTAGTATCCACCCAAGTGAGGATGGCGCATGAGCATTTATTCAAGCAAATTATTTTTTGCTAGTAATTGTTTACATATATCAACTACTATGAATCTTTCAGGTAATAGGTCACTAGCAAGTGGACATTCAAGGCAATAGAGTTCCAGTGTGTTGGCATAGGGCGCGTCACATAACCCACAGGAGAAGTGAGGAAATCCATCGTGCTCAGCCACCTGCCAAACCGGTTGCCAATCAAGCCAAAGAAGCGCAAACACCACGTTATTTCGACGAACCATGAGTACATTGGGGGAATACTTGTGTTGGTGACGAAGGGAGTGGTCATACTGCTGTATTGATGCACTGGTGGCTCTCTCTGCATTACGACGATGATGGGTAGGTGAGTGGGCCGCTTGGCGCACCATTTTTTTGCAACACAGGATAGATGGACGGGAAACATCAGCCTCTGGAGAATCCAGTTAACAGACAGCCTTGCAAGACAGTCAACGGTGCTGTTAGCCAGAAGTCACACATAAGAGAGAATCCACAGGAAGTGCACTACCAGTGAGCTTATGTTTGGTTTGTCTAGTTGTCTAAGTATTTGTGTAACCATGTGGTGTTATGCAGGTGTGTGAGATTATAGGTCTTGGAATGCTGGCTGTGAGTCACAGATGATCAAACTGTTGTTTTTGGTCTGTGTGATAGAAAAAAAAAAAAAGGTGGTGCTTGATGAGTTTGGGAGGCGATGACCAGTTCAGCCCCCGTGCAGGGTTTCCAAGGTGGGAGAGAAAACAGCACATCCAGCACTTCCTTTCTGCTGCAGTGAGCTGTCCGTGTAGAGGTGATGGCTTATACTGAGGAACAACAACAGTCTGGCAGTGGTCTCATATGCACGGTGTTGTTGAATTTCATGTGACCGACATGAAAAAAAAAATCTCATAACCCAAATGTAATGCCTTAACGGCAGATGAAAATGTTCAGCACACAAAACTTCATCAATTCAAGTTTATCGAAAATATTTCTTGTAATAATTTTTTCAATTGCACATGATTACTCATCATCATCATGATTAATATTATTCAATTCTTAAGAAACATTTCATTTCATCATACATCATTATAATAAAATTCTCTAGAAATTCATTAACATCTTAAAAGATAATTAAAATTCTTGTCTATTTGACATAAAATAATGAGTAGAAAACACATAGTTTTTATTATCAAATAATTGTTATAAATACGGAAACCCATTTTCAGACTATTTCAATTATGTCACTTTATGTTTTCCTTTCTTCCAAAAAAATCATATATCACACAGGCATAATTACCTTTTGTTTGTTTTCCACACTGACTGTCTCAAAATTCAAAATGAAAAGGTCGAATGAATAAAAATGTGTTTTTGCTATACACTATTTCCTGTGGAATTATAACGGGAATAAAAAAGTACCCTTTGAACATACAAATTTCCCTATGTTAACTTGCATTTCACAAAGTTTACGTCTTTAACTGTTTTATCTTTTCCTTCTTCAATGATTGAGTTATATATAGTTTCGATTTTAGTATCACAGTTCACCTATTTACCCTTTCTCCATATTAATCAGGTTAATTTGATTGACATAATTCATCTAAACATGTTCAACATTTCCCTCTCTTCGTTGTTGTTCATGTCAACTTGATTAAAGTAATTCATCTTTTTCACATTCACAAGACAAATTATAGATTATTCATGTGTATCATTTAGATGTAAAACAGTGTTAGCTCTGTTCCATCAAACACAACTTAATACATTGCCAAAAAGATAATACTAACCTTTTTTGCTCTACTGTCCTCACTATTTGTAACAATATAGTAAATTATTCAATATACTTTAAATGGTAATCATCTATGAGTTTCATTACATCCTCTGTCAACAATACACATTACTTTACCAGGTATTCTCATATAGCATTCTTTTATATATTAATACTTTATTTGACTCCTTAATTATTTAGACACTTTTCATTCAGACCTTGGTTTACATTCATTTAATACATACTTTCGAACCTATTTTTATTTCCATGCTAGAATGTATAGCATTCTAGCATATCAACGGTACTACCAGAGTCTAACAAACCGAGATTTTCCTTTCTTTTTTTATCTTTGAATTTCTTTTTTTGGTAGGGCCCGCTGTCTATACAATAAAGTAGTTATTCCCACCGTGAATGAACATCCGCTACCTAGTATTTCCCTGTTTTCCTGACTTTATATCCGGTTAACTATTCTAACTTGCTTCTTCTGCACTATCTGTACAGTAGGATTTGTGGGACGGGCATTCCGAGAAGTGTCTTCTGTTATTTTGTGATGTGGTTTCTTATATTTGTGCCTACCTCACGGTTCTGTGTGACCTTCTCTTTTACAATATTTACGACATTAGATTTTTTTTTTAACTCACTTTTTTTATGAAATCTTCCCGTAGATTCAAATGTGTCTTTCTAGTACCTTTAACTGTATTTGTCCTAAATAACTGCCCCTTATTTTATGTTTTCTCTGTAGTAATTTCTGCCTCCAGTATAATTCCCGGTCCTAATTTCCCTGAGTTCTGAGTTTTACTAATAGGGATTATGATTATTTGTTCCTTAGACTCTATCTTCTGATTTCCTATCGATTTTGTTAATTCCCCTTCCTCTTCGTAAAAGTCAATATCTAGGATACCATTCTTCCCATAAGTTAATGCCTCATCTATGTCTACATAAAGGGAATTGTCATTTCAAAATGTTTTTACGTTTAGTAAAGGCTCCTTCTATAGTGTTGCTATTTAATTCTCTATTCGTGTTGCAAACTCTAGTCATAGAACCACCCTCCTATTTTGCCAATAGGAACTCATGTAAATTTGATAACCAGCCTGTCTCTATGGCAGAACACCATAATAGCCTACATTTTTCTTTAAACTCACCAAAAGTTGTGATATTTTCGAATGCCTTACAATTGAAGGTCGTGCGATTATCATCTAGAGTTACGTTCAATGATAAAAAGGTCTCCTGGATTTTTGCTACTTCATAATTTATTCCAGGACTATCCATTCCACTTTCTGTATCAGCTAATCACTTATGCACATTATATTTCTCTAATCTGTTTTCATCTGGATTGTCCCTATCATCTATAATTCCACAAAAAAATGCTTTGGCTAGTTTCCCTATTGAGTTCATATTAACGGGGTTACTAACTGTGTTAATCTCTATGCTCATTTTTTTTAATGGGAAGGTGCTCGTCTGTGTCTTACACTCCTAGTTGTGTAATTCTGAATCATTTGTCAATCATGAATTGTATTGGGCCTATATCAACATCATCACATACCCAAAAAATTAAATTTCAATTACACAAGAGAAAAGAAAATATGCCCGAAAACAAATCTTAGAGACAAAGTTCCTCCTCTTAAATGCAAGAAAAAATCATACCCCTAATCGAGAGATAATGTTCATTCTCTTAATTGAGAGACAAAAAAAAAGGAGAGAGAGAATAATCTACTAACATTTTTCTAGTATACATTCACGCTGATTCACTCACTTCGGCAATTTCTTAAATATCTTGATGTTTAATTTGCTATTTTTATCAACTGGTATCTATAATATTTCATTAATTTCTGCACTGTTAAATGTTACATGGAGACTATCCATATTCGAAGTTTCGTAGATAATTTTTAGGAAACAAGCTTCGTGATTGAGTGATTCAAAATGAGTAGTTAGTATCAGAAATTAATTATCTAGTGCTACTTTCACTAAATGATTTACTTTATACTCCCTGGAATAACATGGGTAAGGATACGCCGAGCAGATTTATCATTTACTGATTGAACTATGGCAGAGCAAAAAATAATTCTCTTAAGAAGTTACAAAGTAATTTTCTCACTACAGGAGTATTGTTTCCGTTGACTTTTCATGTTCATGCTCTTAAGGCTTACACGAGTTTCAATGTGCAAAATCCCCCCCCCCCCCTTGTTAGACAAAAGGGGGCTCTTGCAAGGACATCAGTACTACAATTGGCAACAGCTTCAGGTGGGCTGCACTCCAGTATCACTAGCTAGAGGTCGTTCGTATCCCTCCAATATCATTTGGTAGAGGGAAATATGGTTACTACCCAACTGCTTTGAATTGCCAGAGTTCGATTTCCATCTTCTCTGCTCACAAGGTGGCAAAGGTGTACCGCATTCCTAAAGTTGGAAGTGTTGTGGTATTGTTAGGAGGGCGCCTGACACTGAATGGGAGGAGGTTCATATGAAGGTTCACTTCGATCTTTTCAACAAGGAAGTCTCGTAGGAAGAGAGTTCGTGCTTTTTCTTGGCTCCCTTTATAGTTAACTCTCCAGGTGTGGTCATGTCACTCTGTGGAAAAATACATAAGAAAAATACAAATTATTTCTGGATTTATTACTTATTCTAATCTGGTTGTTCATGTTATATGTATACTGTAATTTTATGTTTATACTGTTTAATTTGTTTATCTTCAGTCTCTCACTCATTTGTTTTTCTTTTTATTACAGAGTGACGGTGCCCTGCACCAAGCGTGGAATGGATGGTAAAATTTAGCTTGTCATGCTTGGAATTTGGGACACTAGCAAGGTTTCTTGGTGTTGGTCGTATAGTGTCATTTCTCTTGCTCGAGGTCCCCAGAAAAAAAAAAGAAGGGTTTGTTGACCCAGAACACTGCATATACATTAATTAGACCTTTTAGTGTATTTGAAGGCATATGTGACGACAGACAGTAGCCTATGTGTCTAGTACTGTAGTTATCTTGTACGATTACCTTCTATTTAGTATGGTGTATGGTAGGCTAGAACATGGCTAAGGACCCTCGAAAGCAAAAAGTTATTTGAATATTTTTTTTTATTAAATCAGCTTTTAAAATCCTCTTGCAATACATTTCTCACCTAAGATATTTCCTCGTTCCAGCCTGAAGATTTCTTTTATTTTTAATGTATTTTTTCCTCTCCTGCTGTTTGTAGTTTTCAAAACAACTGAAATATAGCTGCTGCTATTTATATTGGACTTCATGCAAGCCGATAATAAGTGAGACGGCAAACTTCCGGAATAGTATCGAGCAACTACAGTTCTAGCTGTGTCCCCTTGCCCAGTATAATATCAAGGGGTGGTGCCCAGTACCCAGTTCATCCATGATTGCTTAATTTTTCCAGATTTCTGGGTATTCCACCGTTTTATCTTTTTGTGTAGTGAACTTTGCAGTGTGGTTGGCATTCTGACACTGGGCAGTTTGCGTGCTACATCTAGCCACAGTCTGCAAACCACTACAACTCTAAGAAATTCGCCGATCCTCTGTGATCTCTATCTCTTAATTAATGAATAAAACTTATGAACCAATGAATTACGTACATTTACTAACTCAGATATTATGAATATATATATGAAATAACTCATCTCCTGACGTATATATATATATATATATATATATATATATATATATATATATATATATATATATATATATATATGTGTGTGTGTGTGTGTGTGTGTGTGTGTATGTGTGCGTGTGTGTGTGTGTGTGTGTGTGTGCGTGTATATATAAGAGTATTAGGGTATAATCAAGGAAAGAGAAATTATAAACCTAAAATATGCGTATTTTACTCCTAAAGTAATTTCTAAACAAAGAATTAATAACATCTAATTGAAATAATGTGATATCTGGAATAATGTCATTCCGATGTTTTGGAGGCAGCGCGTCCGGACTCTTAAAAAGAAAAGGAGACTCAAACGGAAGCATATGTTGTATAAAAAAAAATAACTATTACAAATGAGATTTGTTAAAAATAAGTGTACAACAAAAAAGGATTGGTGAAAAATCCAACTGATTATTTAATCCGTAGAATTTTGCTGGCCCCAGGCATAAGCATTACAAGAATATCAATGCTCACGAGAAACGTCCTAAAAATTTCAAATAGGAGTCGACATATTTCTGTATGCTTTTAATTTTGAAAACTGGATCACTCGATATTGTCAATATGTTCTTTCAGCTAAACTTGCCACGACGTCGATATAAAGGATGGTGAACAGACATGATAGGATTATATGAAAAATACCAGAGGACGGAAACCGATGTAAGTCTCGTTCGCGTGAAAAACTGCATATAAAGTCAATGGATTTTCTCTCTCTCTCTCTCTCTCTCTCTCTCTCTCTCTCTCTCTCTCTCTCTCTCTCTCTCTCTCTCTCTCTCTGTGGAATTTTTGGTGCTCGAGTAGAAAATATCCTCATATTCATGATGTGAAAATAAACACCTAACTGAAGAGTCCTTGCAATATGGATTAGGATGATGGTTACTTATACCCGATATTATTAAATATTTGTCTTTGTCTTGCCAAGAGGATACTGTGAAAGGTTACGGTCCGAAAAAATAGTGTGAAAAAATTTGCAATGTGGTAACTAGTTTGTGTTTGTCCAAAGAAAAGGGAAGTGCAAAACGCTTGTGATGCTGATAACATTTTCTAATATTTATCATTTATCAGAGGCGTAGCGAATAATTGACTGTAGAACTGTAGGAATTAATGTATTTATAAAGGAAAACGCCAATAACAACTACTATAACTGTTCACAAGTTTCAGGAAATATGTAATTAAAACCAGGCTAAAATTGTCGAAACACAAATAGGGGAAGAAGTATCATGATAATGAAAAAAAGACTTGGAACAGGTTGCCAACAGATATTTCTTTAAAGGAAGTAAATAGAAATATTATCAACAAAAGAGAGAGGGAAATACAAAATTGCTATGGGTTTCTATACATTGCTCTACTATAGTGACATAAGTAACTTTGTTAATAAAAATAAAGGAACACCTCAGCCAGTACCAAATTAACAGTAAAATTAGTAAAAAAAAAATAGTTATCCAATGTCACGAAAAGAGGCAAAGAAGCAGGAGAAGATAGACTAGCAATTGATTTAATGATAGAGGGGGATATTTCATAGAAATAAAACTCACTGAACTTTACCCAAAGTGTATGCAAGAACGCCATACACCAGCAGCTGGGAAAAACTTCTTCATTATATTCATTCACAAAAATGGAAACATAAAAGACTTAAATAAATTGCTGCCTAATAAGTTTACTCTCTGTAATATATAAAATATTCATGAAGATTATGTCAACCCGAGCAGACACATAAAGATTTTAGAATACCAATACCTGCTAAGGAAAAAAAAACCTGAGTATGACAAACCACTATGTAAGACCTTTATAAACTATGAAAATTATTTTTACTCTCTCAACACTTCATGAAAGCCATTTAAAAAAAAGGAATAGATGAATCTTAGGTTAGAACACTTGAAGATATCTTTACGGGAAGTACAGTAATCCTGAAACTACATAGGGAGACCCTATCTCTCCTATTTTTTTTTTCAGCATGCTTAGATGTTTTTAAGAATCTAAATTGTGAAAATGAAGTTAATGGTGAATACCTTCACAACATAAGATTTGCAGATGACAGAGTTCTATTTGAAGAATCATATGAACAATCGTAAAAGATGATAGAAGATTTGAATAGATAAAGCAGAAATGTAGGATTGAAAATTAATGTGCATATAACTAAGATAATGTTCAATGAAAATGGAGAGACAACAAATACGGGTTATATACATACGTAGGACAGACAGTAAGTTGTACGCCCGTGTGACGCACATGTGGTAGGGTGACGACCATGGGCTGGAGGCCTTTTGGCATAGGCCCATTTCTTCTATTTCGGCGAACGTCTGTTTGGCGGCTGCCAATCGATCGGGTGCCAGACGTCTGAATTTTGCGAAGACTGGGGTTCCAGCATCTTGATATGGTGATAAATAGTGTTTGGCAAGAGCTGTGTGCATTTGGCGAAGTTCTGGATGCAAAACTTTCGGGTACAACGTGAGGAGGTGGGCGTAGGCATCCGTGGGTGCACCGATGTGGAGAGCGAGGTTGGAGGGGGCGGGTTAAAGAGCTGTCGACAAGTACGAGTCTGCGTTGACCAATCCTCGCTGCGGATCTCTCTCTCATTTCCACCTTCTGGTCGATGTCACCTACCGACGATTGGTCAACGTAGACTCGTACTTGTTGACACCTCTTCAACCCGCCCCTTCCAGCCTCGTTCTCCACATCAGCGCACCCACGGATGCCTAAACCCACCTCCTCACGTCGTACCCGGAAGTCTTCCATCCAGAACTTCTCCAAACGTCCATGGCTCCTACCAAACATGGTATTTATCACCATATAAAGACAATGTGATCCCCAGTCTTTGCCAAATTCAGATGTCTGGTACCAGATTGACTGGCAGCCACCAAACAGACATTCGCCGAAATGGAAGAAATGGGCCTTTGCCCAAGGGCCTCCAGTCCATGGTCCTCACCCTTACACATTGTCCTGAAAAAAGACGGCTCCCTCCGTTCATGTAGGGATTACAGGCCCCTGAACATGCAAACAGAACCGGATCACTACCTTCTCCCAAACGTACATGACGTGACCTCCTACCTGCACACAGCAAAGGTTTTCTCCACATCCGACCTCCTGAAAGGGTATTACCAGTTGCCTTAAACCCCAAGACATCCCCAAGACCTCCATCACCACTCCCTACGGTACATATAACTTCAATAACTCCTGTTTTGGCCTTCCTAATGCTCGGGCCATTTTTCAACGTCTCATGGATGGCATTTTACGGGACCTCCTCTTTTGTATATGTTACGTGGACGACATTCTTGTGTTCTCTTCCTCAAAAGAAGAACACCTCCTTCACCTGCGCATTGTGCTCGACCGCCTGTAATAAAACGGCTTCTAGTCCAGTATGACAAATTTACCTTTGGCGCCATCAAAGTGTCGTCCTTAGGGCACCGCATCACTCCTGAAGGAGTCCATCCCCTCCCAGAAAAGTTAGCAGCCTTTCGGAACTTCCCCCTGCCCTCGACCGTCAAAGCACTGCAGGAATTTTTGGGCATGATCAACTATTATCCCTATTTTATCCAGTCATTGCCGCCACTCTTGCTCCCCTCTATGCCTTCTTCAAGGGCAAGCCAAAACACCTGAACTGGGGTCCCCTTCAAGAAGCGGCCTTCTGCAACGCAAAGAATACCCTATCAACCACTGCTGCTCTCACTTTTCCCATCCCGTATGCCCCTCTCCTTCTCTCCATCGATGCCAGCAACGTCGCTATTGTTGCAGTACTCAAACAGGTGGTCACCGGCTCGCCCTGCCCATTGGCCTCCTTCAGCAGAAAACTGTCAAAGGCAGAATCGGATTATTCTACCTCCGGTCACTAATTGCTGGCGGCGTACTTGGCTGTCCGTCACTTTTGCAATTTCTTAGAAGGTACACCCTTCGTCATTCGCACAGACCACATGCCTCTGGTGCATGCCTTCACTCGACAGTCTGACGCCTAGTCCGCCGGCCAACAGTGACATCTCTCCCCTGTAGCTGAATATAATTGCACACTTCAACACATCCCTGAGAAAATGAATTACGTTGCCGATGCTCTGTCAAGAAACATTTTGGCCTCCGTTCAACTGGGATTCGATTACAACGCCTTGGCTGAAGCTCAACAACAGGATCTAGAGTATCGAGCATGTAGAATATCCTGCACACCACCCTCACCTGTGGCATCAGTACTGGTAGACCGTGACCGTGGATTCCTGCTCCCATGCGCCCACAGGTGTTTGATTTCATTCATGGCTTTTCACATTCCTCGCGCCGTTCTACTGCATAACTGCTGAAGACGAAGTTCATTTGGCATAGCATAACTAAGGATGCTAAGGATTGAATCCGCACCTGTACTTCTTGCCATACTTCCAAAGTACATCGATACACGGATTCAGGAGTGGGCACTTTTCCTTAACCTCAGCATTGTTTCGCCCACATTCACGTCGACATTGTAGGTCCCCTACCCACATCACAAGGACATCATTACCTGTTTACCTTCATCGACAACTCCACTCGTTGGCCTGAAGCCATTCTTATGGAAACTGCAACTTCCACCTCATGTACATCTGCCTTATTCTCAGGATGAATAGCATGATTTGATATCCCTAAGCATATTACTTATGACAGGTGTACCACTTACACCTCTCAGACAACTGCCTACAACCCCGCTGCCAATGGAATGGTTGAATGTTTTCATCGCACCCTCAAAGCAGCTTTGATGTCCCGCTGCAAGAACTCCAACTGGTTCACTCAGCTTCCCTGGGTCCTCTTGGGACTAAGGACCACTCCTAAAGGTTTCCTAGACGTCTTGGCAGCTGAAATGGTGTATGGCTACTCATTGGTCATCCCTTCCGAATGTTTTCCCTTTGCAACCTCCTCCAATGATCTCCAGCGCATATGTCACGTTGTGAGAAAATTTACTCCATGCCGCCAGAATTACAATCCCCCAGTGAAGCATCACATACCGACAGACTTGCACTCTGCAACACACGTCTTCCTATACAACAACACTAGGAAGCCACTGCTAATGCCCCCTTACACGGGCCTTTCCTTGTGAGCTGAGGCAATCCGAAAGCTTTCCTACTAAACTTTCGTGGCAAATAAGACTGGGTCTCCATTGATCGTCTAAAACCTGCTTATCTCCTGCCAAAATGTCCTGCCTACAGCTCGCCTATCAAGATCAGGGCGCCCTATGTACAGTATGTCATTTTTTGCGGGAAGAGTCATGTACCACTCGTGTGTCATACTAGCGTACATGGTAACAACATTTCTCTTTTTGTATATATTATCCTTTTTTATCTTTGCTCTCCCCTCGCACTGACAGCAACATAGATTCTGGACAATAAATATTGTCAGATGAAAGTGGTTTTGGTCTACATTATTGTTAATACAGTAATATAAGTAAATAAATCCGCCAAGAGCCTGTTCAAAATATCCGTCTTGAAAGTAATAAAATTATATGGGTGTTGCTGAAGTAAAGCTGGTGTTCTTACAATGGTTAATCACGTATCATGATTTAAAAAATATTAAGAAAACGAGGGATATAGTTCCATTAACAAATTCGATTCATATACCAGCTATAACTGGTGGTATTGCTCTGTATATGGTACTTCATGGAGATGAAATGGTTATAATCATTCATAAAGGTTTTCATATTATCATAATAGGTCTAAAAGGAAGATGCGTGGCAATATTGCCAGAATGTTAGAAAAAAAGATAATTTTTGGTTTCGTACTTATGAATAATATTTAACAATTTTCAAACGGTTCTGGTTATATCGAGAAGACAATATCCTCCTCATTTCTTAAATTGATGTGTACGAGGAAGAAACATCTAGAAATGGAAGGAGAGTTTCTCTAGATATGTATAGTAATTAAAGCTCCACAGAAATCACTATTCATGAAAGTCTTAGAGGAATAGATAATTCCTTCATTGGAAATTAAAGTAATTCCTTTGAGGCAGACAGAAAGGAGAATTCTACTTTTATTGTGTCTGTGTATATGTGTGTGAAAGATAACACATTTTAGTTAAACATATTAAATCATAAAAATAAGATATTGAAGGCCAACAACTAGACAGAGTACTTAAACACTACCAAAAAAATAGTACATTTGATATCCGGATTAAAATATTTGTAGATTAGTTAGAATAAACTATGTAAATCCCACCCAAAAATACACAAGTAGAGATACATCAGCATCAGGCTATTCATAAAACGTTGGTCTCCAATAGTGCTTTTATAACTGTTATATTCGTTTTAAATAGTATAAGATATAATTAAAAAAACAAAAAAAAAAAACAGAGAGATTCCCTTTGATAAGTACCGGCAGCAAAGTCAAAAGTCTTAGGCAGGATATTAATGTAAAAAAGAAAAAAATAAAAAATAAAAAAAAGCATTAGAAAAGTGATAAGCGAAGTCTAATTTATCTAATTAATAAAACCTCCTCTGATATATTAAAGTAATTTAAAAATATTCATGTGTAATGATGTTAAAGTTGTCTCAATATGGGAAAGCAATTCTTCAACATATAGTATTTATTACAACATCCAATGAAGTATTTTTCGTTGGTACTTCTCTTTTTAGATTTTTTTTTCATTTCAAAATATGCATTTGAATGAGACGAAAAACAAATACCGAGAAATGCAAGATCACAATAGTATTGTCCATTTTTTCTTTAATCTTAAATCTCTCTCTCTCTCTCTCTCTCTCTCTCTCTCTCTCTCTCTCTCTCTCTCTCTCTCTCTCTCTCTATTCCTTTTCTTCTTTATATTTTATTTTTTTTCCATGCTTGTAATAAGATGGATATTCTACTCCTATTATTGATGATTCTGATTTATCCGAAAATGAAGTTGTCTTTCGTTCTTTCAACTCTTAAATTTTCCCTCAACATAAAGTTTTATTTTTCTCAATTCTTCCATTTGACTAGTTTTGGTGCTTTGTTATTATATCAGTATTCCATTCTTGTAAGTCAGGGAGCAGACAAATTATATTTAAACAAATAATTTAGAAAGGCGAGAACTATTGAGTAAAAAACGAATTGAGGTGGGTGTTCTGAATTTATAAATTAAAAAAAGATTGCCTAGATAAGTTTTAAAGATTTATTTTGATAACTCAAAAGTATAAGGAATAACTATCATGAACAAAGTTCAATAAATAGTCCGAGCTAATTACACAACAGAAAAATGGAATCGCTTGAATATACTCATGAAATTCGTGATAAAGTCTTGAAAAAAAAAATTGGATTAACTGAAGGATTCCCAGAAGAGAGTACTTTGGGCATAATAGTATTTGTATTCTTATCCCGTAAAGAAGATTGAACTTAAAAGTATTTTTTTTCTTTTTTTAAATTAATTGTTATACTAGATTATTCAATATAATAATAATAATAATAATAATAATAATAATAATAATAATAATAATAATAATAATAATAATAATAATAATAATAATCGTTTATGTCTATGGAAAACTGATGTATTTACTCCGTTTTTTTTTTCTCTTTGAATCACCCTCACAGCAGTAGAATTCGTCGGGGTCTAACCGTAAAACCATCTATGGAAAGAATACTACTATTTTACTTCATTTCCAGACCAAGTCGTATCTCACAGATGAAGCAAATGAATTTATCAATGAAAGAAACCACCTGGATTGAATTTTTAATTTCGAACCCTCAGAATAATAATGAAAAAACGAATACTAAATAATTTAGGAAACTCAAAGTGAAGTACTCGATGAAGGTAAACAGGTAATGATGTCCTTGTGATGTGGGTAGGGGCCTACAACGTCAACGTGAATGTGGGCGAAACCAAACTATAGTAGACAACAGAAAATTTAATATGATTTTATAAATTTTCTGTTGTCTACTATAGTTTGGTTTTCAAAAGGTTCCACAAATAGTTCAATTCTTGTGGTTTTCTTTTATTGATTAATTCATTGCCTTTATATCAAAGAGTTGTTTTGGACAGCGTAACAAAACCAGATTTTTCACCTGCACAGTGCTTACCAATAATTCATTGGACATACGTTTCCCTTCAGACAATTATGAAAGTATAAAACGGATTTTGAGCGAAGCAAAAAATCTATTTTTGGGTGAGGTAGCCTTGTCGTCCTGATGAAAGTTCCTATTAGGAAGCTTTCTAGGGTATATTTGACTACAGTGATATTCCCAGAGAATTTTACCTTGAGGTATCCAGAATTCTAACTCCTGGAGCGAATATCCCTAAATAATCTCACAGGGATATCGCATAATATCAAAGGACGTATTCTTGACACGTCACATAGCTATCCTCGCCCCGAACAGTATTAACGCTTCGAGGGGGAATAGTGACAAGAATCTGAAACGAGAATGAAAAGAGAGCCGCTCATAAGGCATCTCTCCTATTCCGTTTCCAGTGTGTATCTGATGAAGGCAGAAGTGCCCTCTTTATTCCTTGTAGCGATATACGAGGTGGTACAGATACTGTATTATAGGGAGGGGTCAATAAGCCCTTTTACAATAAAAGGAAGGGCGGGTCCATCAGGACGACATGGCTACCTCACCAAAAAATAGATTTTTCGCTTCACTCAAAATCCGTTTTTTGGGCTCAGGCCATGTCGTCCTTGATGGAAGTTTACCAGAGGATTACTGTATCTGTGGATTCCCAATCAGTGCCGTACTCTCAAGAAAGTATTTTCCTGGTCCGTCTAGACCTAGAGACCTATGATGTTACCGTCATACATCATTTCATCTAAGCATGAACTATGTTAGTGCTTCCTGCCCCCTGCAGGGATGAGTCATACTAGACTCTGGAAAAGTCTCGAAGAGTACATAGAAACCTATGGATGACAAAATGACAAGCTTGTATAGTGGTCTTGCCCTATACATTATAAAGCAAAGTTTGTATAAGAGTCGTCAAAGTCAGAATGAATTTGTGACACCTTCCCCAAAGTGACCACTCTTAATAACTATTGGATAATGGTTGTATCTGCATAGAAACAAATTTTGCCTCTTTGCCACCAACCCATTAGGGTACCACGTCAACTCTTCCAAGGAAGGGTTAGAGTGAGTGGACTTTTGCTTGAATCAGGGAACAGTCTCGAAAGACATACCATGATAAAAATATCCATATTTTAATCTTAATGCTCAGTACATTTCTAATAAAATGAGTGTGGACAAAAAAGACGCAGGGTTCACTATGAACTAGTTTATTAAAATTTAATAAACGAACATATCAGATAACATTTATAAAATTTATAAAATGTTGATGATATGCGTAAAAGCATAAAGAAAAACAGTCAACAGAAAATATTGTTTCATCTACTAGGAAACAGATTTGCCACTTCAATAGTATTATTAATAATAATGATATAGTCGGTATACTGTTTACATACACAGGCATAAAAAACGCTTGGCACAAGTGTCCGTATTGTGCTATAGATTACCGACGTCAATGGAACAGTTCGTAAGGACACTTTCGTGGCCTATAACTCAGCGTGTAGTAACATACAGTGACTACACGCGCACCCTCTTAATTAATCGTCTCAATTAATTAAACTGTTCCTCGCAGACTTAAAACAGAAGGTTAAAGAATTCTACCTGCTGCTACCACAGATCTCATAAGTTGCCCCACTTGCTTCGCATAGTGCATAAAGAACGCCTTGGATGACCACCAGCTGGTGTGCAAACAAGGATGTTCAAAGTCCATATAACTAAAGAAATTTTATGGAAGAGGCAGCTTTCCTCGGATCATGATTAACGGGTGTACTGTCTGGATCCGTTCTGCGAATAACACGGGTGAATTTCGCCCTTAGTTATAGATAACTTTGAACCCAGGGTTTCTCTTCTGAACAGCTGTCCTCCCATAAAGTCTGAAGTTCTATGAAGATAGACCTTTAGGCACTCCACTGGACATAGAGATGCATCTTCCTCCAGAGGGCAGATTCTCTAGGGACCCCACCTGTTGGTGGGTAGCTTGTTCCTGGTAAGAAACGTTGGGTCTGGAAATAGATTCAGTTCACCCTCAAAGAACTGGACGTGGCCTTCCTCTCTAGAGAGAGCCACTATTTCATAACTTCGGCCCCCAAAGCGAGTACAAACAGAAATATGACTTAAATTCAAAACCTTCTAAGCACACTCCTCATTGTTCATTATTTATACACAATGAGGAATCATATCTAATGACCAAGCAAATGGTCTTTGGAAGCGCTGAAGGGCTAGTTCATTAAGAACGTCGTTAGAAAGGTAGACCTGCAAGGCATAAGTTATCTGACTTGTCAAGGCAGGCTTGAACAATAGAATTGTGTAGGCTGCTAAACCTTGCTCAGGAAGGTGAATGAAGAATGATAAATAGGAATCTGTTGGATAGCTATTTCTTCCCTGAAGCCTCATAATGTCTACTGGTTTCCTCCAAAAGTCTAAACCAACTTTTAAACACCGAATCTTTTTCTCATCGTTAAGGAGAGAAAATCATGAGATGTAGGTTCCTTGTTTTCTGTGATGGAGCGAAGACAGTTGACTTCTGTACTCGCTGAAACAGAGATGGATCCGTTACTGGTACGAATTTTAATCGTAGTTCCAATGCCTGAGGAAACCACACGATATTTGGCCACTTGTGGGCCACTATTGCAGCTTTCCCTTTGAAGGATCTCAGCATATCGAGAACCTTCAAAAGGAGGTGTGCGGAGGGAACAGATAGACACAGGACCATCTGATCCAGTCCAGGGACATAGCGTCCACTGCCTCCGCTAACGGATCCTCGTAAGGGGACACGTAACAAACTATTTTCTTGTTGTCTTTCGTCGCAAAGAGGTCTATCTGCAGCTCTGGGACTTGACTCGAGATGAAGGAGAATGATCCTGCGTCAAGGGACCAATCGGGCTCTATAGGTGTAAACCTAGATAGAGCGTCCGCTGTCACATTGCGGAACTATTGAATGTGAACTGCTGACAGGTGCCATTTCTTCGCGCGTTTGATGCGTATTTTCTCCAGACTCCTGTTGCATCCTTAAGCTGTGCTTTTAGCACTGCATCTGTTATCGAAGCAAACGGTAGAGAGCCCAGCACTCTCTCCTGTTCGCGTCTTGATATCCGTTTGGATCTCAATAGTCTCTTGACAGATCCTGCTATTTCTTTCCTCTTCTTACTAGGAATGGAAAGCCGATGTGACTCCAAATTCCAGTGGATTCCCTACCACTGAAATTTTTGAGCTGGAGAAAGACGAGACTTTTTGATGTTGATCTTGAATTCCAGATGTTCCAGGAGCTGGATCACTATCTTAGAAGCTTGCATGCATCCTGTCCTGGATGCTGCCCACACCAGCCAGTCGTCCAAGTAGGCTACTACTTCGACCCCTTGTAGGCATAATTGATGGACGGCTGCGTTCGCGAGTTTCGTGAAAATCCTTGAGGCTATGTTTAGCCCGAAAGGCATGGTTATGAAGGCGTAAAGTTATCAATGTAACTTGAAGCTAAGGTAGGGGGAGAGGTGACGATTAATTGGAATGTGCTAATAAGCGTCAAACAAGTCTATAGACACAGCAAATGCCCAGAATGACTCTGAGTTTTTCTGAATCATTCTTTGGAACACTAAACAGCCTTCCTTGGAATTTGATGGACTTAACTTTCGGATTACTCATCTGACTAAGAGCTCTCGGACATATTCTTCCAGAGCGGGGGTTGAGTGTTGGAAGAATTGAGGAAATTGAGGTGGAATGCTCCAGCTCCAACCTAGTCCATTCTTATATAGGCTGTGGGCCCAGGGATCGGAGGTCCAGCGATCCCTAAAAAGCTGTAGTCTCCCTACTACTGGAAGTATCTACTTCTGCTGTTGTGGACCCGAGGCATTGCCTCCTTGACCACATCCTTCCCTGGATCCCCTTCCTCTTGAAGGGCGTCTAGAAGAACCTCTGGCTGTTCCTCTGGCTCTCGAACAAAAGGAAGAACTCTGCCTTTCGGAGTCTGGGTTAAGAACTGGCGACTGTGTCGCCGTTTGTTGAGGTACCAGATGGTACGTGGTTGGACGTTGTGCCACTATCTGAGGCTCCGCGGTCAGAGGAAGTTGTTGTTGATGTTGCTGTCGGTAGGGCTTAGCCGTCTGAGAGGATGGCCTAGGCCTTTTGTCCACTACCTCTTTAACCACATCATTGGGAAAGAGGTCTTTACCCCAAATACGAGAGGAAATCAGTTTCCTCAGTTCGTGCCTCACCGCAACCGAGGCGAACACGAACTCTTTACAGGCTCTCCTAGCTTTAATAAAGCTATAGAAATCCTTCTTAACTGTAGCCAGATGGGTTTTGGCCACAACCATGAACATTTCCTGGTTCTTGGGGTCACTTGCCATCATTTCTAGTGTCGTTTGCAATGACACCGATGCCGCAAGTCTTTCCTTTGTCTCTTGCTCTCTACGCAAGAGAACCTCCGACAGTTTTGGAAGCGCCTCACCAAACTGGCATTCAGCAATATCAGCTTCCAGATTCCCGACTGAGACGGTAAGGTGTACGTCCTTCCAGTCTTCTTGGTCCAATGGCAAGGTCAGAGATAACGGCTTGCACTCCTCCAAAGAGGGGCATGGTTTCCCTGCCTCCACCGCTTTTAAGGCAGCCTTATATCCCTTTTCCAAGAAGGGAAAGGCTCTGGTAGGAGAGGCCACTAAGGAGGGAAGCTTCTTACTCAAGGCGGGCACCTTTAAGTTAGTGACGGCCCTCTCTTTCATCGAGCTCGTTAGTAACGTCTGAGCTTTACTATGGTAAAAAACTATGACCTCCGGCTCCGTCTCCTCCTTTAAGGCTGGCTCCTTCCTAAGACGGGCATAGCAGTCCGGATAAAAATCTTTGTAGGGCCAAAATACCACTTCTTCCAGGGGAACTGCTCCCAACTTTTCTGAGATCACGATCTCCCCGGTTGTCATTGGCATGTGCTCGGCATACCTACAAGGATTGGTATTCAAGCACAAAGGAAGATCCTTCACGCTGAGCCGCTTCTGGGGCCCACGTGATGCTGCAAGTCTACGTAACTCCAGTTTCATTGCAGCTTCCTTCTCATCATTCTTCCTTTAAATTTGTTGGATCATCTCAACAATGGAAGAAAGAGTCCTTCCCAGTTCATCTGGGATACCAGACGATGTAGAAGGAACAGGTTCTTGGTCCGGAACCGACGTAACCGACACTTCGTTGATTTCTTGCTCTTCTACTTGAGGAGCCTGAAACAGCTCCTCCTCCCGACCTTCTCCTAGAAGGTCCTTCTCAGTAGAATCCGACACCTTCGACATCCTATCGTCCAATTGGATGTCTTGAAGGGCGGCTGAGACTTTAGAATCTACCGGATTCAGGGCAATTGGTATCTCCACCTGAGGCTGGGGGATGATTGCATCAGCCGATGCCTTAGGGAAAAGGTAGGCCCTCATCTTCTCATTTGGAAGCTAGGGACCTGAGGTGTTTTTCTGAAAACCCCTCATCCAGGATCGTAACGTTTCCCTGGCAGCATCCCTTGACTCCGTCGACTTAGGGTCGTCAAAATCCTCGGTAATCAGGTTAGAACAAACTGTACAAACCTAAGGGTCCCAATAGCGGAGAACACCTCTGGAGGCTGCGCATGCTGCGTGCCTCCTGCAATATTGATGTCCACAGAAGTTCTTACTGCGGACGTTACAGAATACACTCCCGCACGTCGGATGGTCCTCCTGTAAAGAGAAGAAAAATCCATGAGTATCAAGTGAAGGCTTTTCAATTATATTGAAACATTTAGCTTATATAGAAAAGCTATAAAAGAAAGAAGGAAAGACACATACTTGTATTTCCTGTTCAGTCAATTGCTGTAACCTCCCAAAATATTAAAACCAAGGTTAATTCTATACTAGAATACCTTATGTAATTTCCTAAACGGAAATTTAATGTGTAGTTTTAATATACGGGATTGAAAGAATACAGAAAGAACTCACTTTCTTTTTAAAGTAAGGTCTCAGCAAAGGGCTGTACAAGATAATATTAAGTATGAAGAAGAACTTTAGTGTTAGCACAAACTCTGTACAGCAGTTTCTACTAATGTAGTGTGTACTACACTACGAATATAGCAACTACTGTACATCGCATGTTATTGTGCCGGCCAGCACGAGCCAGTACGTGCCGGCGTGCCGGCCGGCATCTACCCGTTTATAGATCAATGATATACTATCTTCAACTAATAGGCAGCAGCCCTCTGATTCTCGACTGTGTGCCGGCCGGCAATCATTGCCAGCCGACGACTGAAAACACTAAAACCCGGCTGCCGGCCGCTAATCGTAGCGGCCAGAGGATTCGGGCTGTGATTCATCTGCCGGCCGGCAAAGGTAATAAAACCATGCCCGCCGACAGTAGCCAAGAACCAGAGAACCTCCACCTACCCGGCTGTAAGCTTAACAGCCGAGAGCCGGAGAAACAGTATGGATGTAGGGTTATAAGGCGGCATGCCATACGACCTTCCATCCAGAAAGAGTGAACTATGGAAGGGGAGAATGTAGCATTCAGGCTTCCAAAGAATCCACAGCCTGCCGGGCTCTACCAGCAGACAATGAAGAGAGACCAAGGGAGGTCTGGGGTTCACTCTGCAAAGAACAAAGGGTCTCTGCCAGCCGGCACGTAATGTCGGTCGGCAGGGAGCTGAGCCGGTCCTCCATCCTAACCTAAGTTAGGTACGGAAGAAGGACTAAGGCCTGGAAAAGAAAGGAAAGAGAGGTGGGGAAGGGAAAAGGGTCCTAAAGACTTCATTCTAACAAGAGACACACTCAGCAGTTAGGGAGCTCATACTAACCAAGAATTGTCTATTAGGGATGAAGATTGGCAATGCTTGCTAACCTCCTCCAAACCAGAACAAAGTTATGTGAAGTTATTTCGTCGGGCAACCGAGAAACTCATTCTCCAGCCCGAGAAAAAACAACACAGGACGGTCTGCTAGGCCAATAGAGGAAGGAATCATCAGAATCCTTCCGACATGGACTAGGGAAGCAAAGCTTCCTGTGTCTGCCCCTAACCTAGCAAAGGAGACTCATTCTCCATGCTAGGAAGAAGCAGACCAACACTAAAAACTCTGAAGTGCTACCCAAACCCAAAAACCAGTCATTCTGGTTATCAGGACAGGGCAGAAATATCCTAGAATAGTAATAACTGGATTAATATACAGGTAGAACCACTAGCATTAAGCCAAGGGCTTTCAGAGGGAGAGAGGGATTGAACTTGGCCTCCAGAGGAGAAAAGAACAATCGGGGATGTGCAAAAGTATACTACTGTACCTAGAATACTAGATAGGTAAGGTGAGAATCGATTAGCTAAATCACCGAAACTCTCTCGTATACAATCTTGGAAAAAACATTCAACAATATCTTACATATATAAAATATTTGCCTATAGCTTTAATGAAATAACACTCGGAAAAACTTATACCATGTATGAAAGTACTAATGCCAGATGTCTAGGTTACGAAGCCTCGCAAAAGGTAGGATCGGTACCTCGACCAGTGTCAAAATCCCTGAGCTAACACTGACCGAACAATATAAGCATTTCTAGAGTAGCTAAATAGCAAAATCATTAAAGCGTAACAAACCGGGAACATCGCTCTAGCTAATTAACTGACCCATAAAAGCGAGCGATAGCATCCAGGATGCCTCCGGTATGCAACAGCTCTTGTTTACGTTAAAATCACTTTTGATTTCATTCAAAACAACAAGAGCTTATATTTATACATAGTAAAGATAATACTCAACTTTCCAGAGGCAGAAGAGGCCGGAGAAGTCATCAAAAATTTGAATTAAATCCAAAATAACGAGAAAACACAAGGGAAAACACCGAGTAGTTGAGCTACACGTAAAGGAATAAAGAGGGCATTTCCGCCTTCATCAGATACACACTGGAAACGGAATAGGAGAGATGCCTTATGAGTGGCTCTCTTTTCATTCTTGTTTCAGATTCTTGTCACTATTCCCCCTTGAAGCGTTAATACTGTTCGGGGCGAAGATAGCTAAGTGACGTGTCAAGAATACGTCATCTTATATTATGCGATATCCCTGTGAGATTACTTAGGGATATTCGCTCCAGGAGTTAGAATTCTGAATACCTTAAGGTAAAATTCTCTAGGAATATCACTTTAGTCAAAGATACGCTAGAAAGCTACCTAATAGGAACTTCCATCAGGACGACATGGCCTGAGGCCAAAAAAACTCCTGTATTTTCTTCTTATGTATCAAAGGACATTCAAAATATATAGTTACTGACACCTTAAGTATCCAAAAGATTTATAAAACTTTTGCACCTAATTTGTTGGCAATTCCACGCCCAGTTTGAGACAACGAGTAGATATTTTAAATTATTTTTACCATTTCATAAAATTGTAATCCCATTTAAAAAAATAAACCAATATTCTAATCAATTTGTATTTTCCTAACTGTAAAAATCTGAGACCTTTTATTGTAGTATGACTTAAGTGTATCGGCAAACGGTCATTTAAACTTTAAACGAGGTAGCGGTTGTTAGTGTTTGTAGCTGGCAGTTGTTGGGTAGGTCTGGTCCCGCAATCAAATAGTGTAACCTTCACTTTGACCTTACCTTAGGACTTGCAGGGTTGGTGAGTCGCTAGTGTAACTTAAAGATCACAGGCGTGTATAGTTAGGAAGAGAGGAAGTCTCCAAATCCTATCTCTCAGGGTTACTCTATGGTCTTTGGTCTTGGGAAGAGTAAAAGTGTGATGACTCCTGACAACCTCCTAGTAACCTGAGGTCAGAGATGTCACAGATGTTTAGGTTAGGTCTCGCCCAAGAGACTGGTAAAAATTCATGGAAAACCTATATCTGGTAGGAGCTTTCCTCTGGTCATATGACAAATGGGAACATATTTTCCATCCATCTTCCCCTACTTCTGGGAGGAGGAGGGAGAAACTTCATTATAATACTTATCTGTTTAGAAAATTCACTCGATTGTGAAGCTCGGCTGGATCTAGGGTCTGATCCAGCATATAACAGAGCGAGTCATTTAAACCAGCAGGGAAAAGGGAATAGGGGAACTACCAGATATTCTATTACTCCTTGAAGGCTTATGACACAACCATTATCTTGAATGAGATGCTATATATATATATATATATATATATATATATATATATATATATATATATATATATATATATATATATATAGTTTAGCCAGAGCCTACACAGATACTGAATAGCCTGATGACAAACAAAGCTACATTGGATACCTCTCTGGTCACGGCTCATTTTGCTTTTGCCTACAAAGGCCACGAATAGCCTGTCCAATTTTTTCCTCATTCTCACCATATCCTTATACACGTGACAATACTGAGATTACCAAACAATTCTTGTACACTCAATGTAATTGTCTAGTTGCTACTTTCTCTTGGTAAGGGTAAGCACCTCTTCTAGGATAAGGATACTAAATAATGAAACCATTGTTCTTCGGTCCAGGGTAGTGCCATTGCCTCTGTACCATGACCTTCCTTTATCTTAGATTAGAGTTCTCTGGCTTCCGGGTACACTCGGGGATGCTGGTCTATCTTATTTCTCTTCTTCTTTGTTTAAATTTTTTTTTATTATTTTTTTTTTTAGTTTATATGGGAAGTATTTTAATCCAATGCTGTTAGCGTTCTTGAAATATTTTATCTTAATTATTCATTCCTCTCTTGTAGTTTATCTTCTTGTTTCATTTTACCACTTGGATATTTTTTCCAGTTGGAACCCTTTGGCTTATAGCATCTTGCTTTTCCAGCTAGAGTTATAGCCTAGCTTATGATAATAATAATAATAAAAACATATGTCCCCCGAGGAATCTAGCTTTATAACATAGCTTGTTGAGTAACTACCTCAGGATTAAAAATAAGGTTATCCAAAGACATTTGAGTAAACTACTATGTGTAAGCTAGTGAGCAGTGAGGGTCGTTTATTATGCCAGGCTCCTACTTTCAAGACTAGTGTTACTAACAGGTTCTTTCTTAAGGTTAGGGAGGACTTGATACCACTGACTTCGTACGCTTAAAACAGGATGATACCTCCGGAATTTCAAAGTATCAGCACAGCTGAGGGTGCATAAGCCGGGGGAAAAAAAGTTCTTGAATATCTATCCACACTTTTGATGCTGGAAGTCTTTTGTGCTCCACAATTGTAGCTAGAATCTCTAGTCAGTAATGCCATGACGTCAAAGGGCAGAGTCATTCATCACCTTTTAAATGAGATGGGAGTTATTCTGAGCTAGAGGCTGGCTGTAGAACCTGAACTCTGGAAAAGGGAGAAATAGGCCGCCGGTCATTGAGAATGACTTGTGACTTACGACATGTCATGGAGTATGCTCATCATAGTGCCTAGTCTGAGGTCCTGGTCCAATGAAGGCCAAGCTCTTTAGTCTGAGAGGAGTTTCTTTATCAAAGGAAGATGAAGCAAACTGCAATTCATTGCAGAGACGCTTCATCCTCCAAAAAATCCATCCTATGAGGCCCCTAGTAAAATCAGGGAAGTTCTACAAGAACGTAGCAGAGTATAAGAAAATGTTGATGCCCCTCGATTTTGGAGCTCAAGAGCCTTAAAAGTAAAATAAAACAACAAACTCAATCACAGTCTAAGCTCAGTAAGCTAGGAGCATGCAGAAAAGCTTAGGTATCTAGAGGGTCTGGTATGCTGGAAGGAGACCTGAATACTACTGACTTCCCAGGAATAGAAAGCCAGCTTACCGGAAATCATTCTGCAATTGAACGTCTTTATCCAAGGCCGGATTTATAGTGGGCATAGGGGACAATTGTCCCGGGACCCCATGATTGAGGGCCTCTTCACCGTCTGACTAAAAAAAAAAAAAAAAAAAAAAAAAAAAAGTTATATAGAGGGAGAATTAGGAAGAGGTCGGGAAAAATTATTATTTGGTGACAAGTGGGGTCCCTTCAACATACTGAGGAATATTTTATTTATTTCTTTATATATTTGGATTTTGCTTAGGAATTGTAATGATTATTTGTATAAGAGGCGCCATTAATGGCATTAAGTTAACATTACAGGTATTTAAACAAACGCCAATATATGATGAAGCATATTATGCATGATTATCGTTTTCATTATGATCCCAATTCGAAGCTGTAGCCTGTAGTTCAAAATTGCTAATATCCTCAGCCTCTGGCTTTGTAGCAGTGTGTCATTTTGGCTTTACACAGAGCTTATACATCTTTTTCTTCATCTACACAATGATGGGCAAATTTAAGGAAGTTAGTTAGCAGTATCTGATGCTACTGAAGCCCTTGTAGATGGTTAAAACAATTTTGTTTAATGTTCTCAGATATATGAAAAATGGCTTCGAGCACCTAAAATAAGATAGGAAGCTCAAGTACTAGGGAACAAAATGACCAGTCTTGAGACATCTTTGATGGCCGAAATCTGGAAAACAATAATTTTATAGTTCAACAAAACGACTAAGGATTTCCAAGGCCTTAATATTGACCTGATATAAGTGGTTGATCTTACTGTTTCTCTCGAAAATTCCATAGAGGAAGGTATGAAGACTTGGAGCTTGAGGCCAAGAATTTATGTGGCAAAACAGGATATGAATCAACTAGCGAATTAAGTTATATGATACAGACACAATGAATTCAGCCTCAGAGGAATCAGATTTTTCCCCCCAAAAAAATTCAGATAGGAAATTTTCAACGTCAATGAGATCAATTGTGTGCTGCCGTACAACAACAGAAGGTAGCATACCAATCGGTGTATGAGAGGTTCAAAGTAGTAGTCAATTTATGTACTTTATCTGATGCTGGGATAAAAAACGGGGGTTAAGAAATTGTCAGTCCATTTCCTAAAGATATCAGTGACAGTAGTGTGCTTCTTGAGGAGATTATGCAATTTGCAGCTTTTGACAAGCTGAAATCACGTGTCACTCGATCCATACCGATACGTGATGAAAGGATTGCTGTTACCTTTTCAAATGTCAAATTGGCCCTTAAAAATTGTTTTAGGATGACGGTTACTAATTGTTGAAAAAAAAATTTATTTAGTACATTAGCACTAATAAAAATCAATTTCAGGACCTCAATGACTGATGAAACGTTAAGTGCGTTGTGATTGTTAGATGTAAAAAGAAATGTTATAAAAAAGCCGATACCTTTTGATGATTTAGTCAAAGAATTTACTAAGGTAAAGTGTAAAAGAATTAAATTTGTGTAGTCATTGTGAAAATATATTAATAGCAATTTGAAAAAATTGAAAAAAAAGATAAGCACCATAATAATCCATATAATTTCTTGATTACAAATAGTAATTTTTCATAAAACATTAACTGAATAATGTGGTCAAATTTATTCCTGGTCTTTGAAAATTCCGGAATTGAAAACATCTTCAATCAAAACCCTACTTTAACCATTTTCGTTTTCAAAAGAATAATTAAGATATTTTGTTTATAGATGATTTAATTTCTTTTCTGGAGGGGGCCTCCCTAAACATAAGTGCTCTGGGTCCCCAAGTTTCTATATCCAGCTTTTTCTTTATCAACTGGGAATTGAAAACAGGTCCTTTGAAAGTGTCACCAGAAAAGTAAGAAACTTCTCTGCCGAGTACAAGAGTAAGGAGTCCCTGCTGACTGAGCATATATGGCATAACATTCCAATAAATGGAATGGATTTTACATAGAACTTTGCCACCTTGTTGGCTGACCAATGCATAACTGCTTGCCCAATAGCTTAAACAGGTCTGTGAAACAAACCAATTTACTTGTGGATACAAGTCCAGAGAGTAGATAAGATATAAATCAACACTATCGGGACAAGAAAATCCTATTGAGAAGATATCAGAAACATTGCTAGGACAGGAATAAGGAATTTAATAGACGGCAAATTTTTATCTTTTCATGAATTATGAATATAAAATGCATACATGAAAATATACTTAATTAATTATGTATAAATGTGATACATATTTCATGTATATATATATATATATATATAAATATACATATATATATATATATATATAAATATACATATATATATATATATATATATACAAAAGTGTATATATATATATATATATATAAATTCATACATATATACACATTCGTATATATATATATATATATATATATATATATATACACATTCATATATATACACATTCATATATATATATATATATATATATATATATATATATATATATATATATATATATATATATATATACACATTCATATATATATATATATATATACACATTCATATATATATATATATATAAATATATATATATATATATATATACAGTATATATATATAATGGTTATATACTTAAAACATGTTTACATATTAGCTAAAAAGTGTAAACTTATTTCTCAATCACCCCACGAGTAATAGATATAAAAGCCAAGTAAACTGCTTGTGGCCAGATAGCATGTTGACAGTTGGTCTGTGGATAGTTAGCTGTAGCCAGTTAGGCTGTGGCGAGTTGACCCACGGCCACATAGAGATTCTCTAGGTGGCCGTGGTTGACCGCAGCCAGTTGTCCTAAAGACCTAGACCCTTCAAGTGGAATTCCTTTGGAGGAGAAATCATGAATCGGTCACTATTGTGTTCTTATTAACAACAAGAGTAAGGGAGAATATTGGCTGTGTTCCAGTGATGTTTTCAGCAATCCTTCAGAAATTACTGGTGTGCGAAACCAGTATACCTAGTTCATCATGACGAGGGAGGTTCTGAAGGACATGTTCCATGCAATCAAAAGTTCTTGTTTGTGCGGGGGCGACTGCTTTTTCCCTCCATTTCCTGACATGAACGTGTTCTCAGCATAACCTGGTCTTATTGCTTTATGGTGATGTGACTGGGTTTCATAAGGAACACGATACACCGATCGGGGTTAAACAAAATCATCCGGCTGTACTGGAGCATTGCTTCCAGGAGAGAGAGAGAGAGAGAGAGAGAGAGAGAGAGAGAGAGAGAGAGAGAGGGGGGGATACTTAAAATAGAACCAGAAGAGGGTTACAAATGAGAAGTATCAGACAGGTGGTCAAAAATGCTCGAGGTGATGGGCAGTCAGATGAGGAAGAGAATAATGGATTTAATGCTACGTGGTAATGTGTACAATTAGAATCGAAAGAGAGCAGACACGCAGGGGAAATCTTTCGTCAGATGCCTCTAGTGTTCCCATGACATAATAGACAAGGTGTTGCTCTTCGCCCTACTGTTATGAAATGGGCAGTGCATTCTACAACCTGAGCGAATCAAATACAGTAAAGGGCTATCTTTGCTAGCAAAAACATAAAAAAATTACAAATCAAGGAGCCATATTTCAATTCTTTTGATCATTTGACGTCTCAACTTTCCACTGCAAATACAAAATAGTCACACACACACACACACACACACACACATATATATATATATATATATATATATATATATATATATATATAGATAGATAGATAGATAGATAGATAGATAGATAGATAGATAGATAGATAGATAGATAGATAGATAGATAGATATATATTTTTCAATTACTGCTTTTTCGTAGGTGGAGCCAAAAAGACACACTCCAGGAAGGGTCGGGGAGGGGAGTCTCCACTTCCCCATCCCCTTGCCCTGCCAGTCCGACATTGAGGATATTAGGATTCTTAAGGAAGTCATTTCTTTTTTAGGGGGTGTGGAGAAAAATTAAAAGATTATTATTTATTTAGCCTGTAAGATATTGTATCATTGCCTAATTGTTTTCTAATAACCGCTAATGTTTTAGCAAATATTTCTAATTGTATTCATTATTAGTTGATTTGTAAAAGATAGTAGTAGTAGAATAAAGTAGCGGCTGTTTTTTGAAGTTTGATAAGTAACGAAGTTTAAGTATCAACATTGCATAATAGATAATCAGTGGTGGATACAATAGATATTAGTGATTTCATAACATCTTTAATACAATCAGATTTTATATTTTCGTATAAAAAATAAGTTATATTGTGGTAAATGAGGACGGTATAACATTCTGTCGAAAGCTATCATAAATTTGTTTTATTTATAAATCATATATATATATAAAAAAATAACAGTCTCAGAACGACGTAATTTTCGATTTTTGTGTCTGTGTTTTTTTTTTATTTTTGTGAAACTTTGATATGCCTATCTTCCCAAAATTTATCCTCTAAATTGTCAGAAAATGCATTTGCAGATTGTTTGAGCACAAAGTTATTCCCCAAGCTAATACCCTCACAGCCAGTTACAAATAGTTCTATAATTGCAAGTAAGTTTATCTTCAGAAATCACTCCGGTTGGAGATAAAACTATTTTCTTATCAAATTTATGCACAGCGTTCTTACAATCTTGATTCAAATAGGCTTAACTCTGCATAATAAAGTCCCTATTTTCAGTGATCAAGTGCTTGAATTAGCACAGTTATGTAGTGTGGGATGAGGCCTTTGGACCGAGTGAATCACTCCAGGTAGATGGAAGCTTAACGAGCGAAAAATACATCACTATCCGTGAAGCTTTAGTTCGGATTGTTCGACCAATAGGGATCCATACCACCTCCTCAGCCTGTCAAGGTAATAGTTAAACTATAAATCTTACAAAATATCTGCTTTTAATCATTGAATCACAGCTGAGGTGCAATACCCTTGGATTTCTAAATATTTTCTCTCACTCCTCAGATTTTATTTGCTGAGCTTCTTCTTGTATCTGAACACTTGAGCTCCTTTCTCAAATTCTTTATGGTATTTATTCTTTAACATATGTGTCTTGTATGGTAATGGTTTTTAAAGTTGATTACTGCCCTCAAACATACCCAGAATAATAATAGGTCATTAGTTGATAATGTTCCAATCCCAGCATCTTCACCAATTTATCTTCTGGGTGAATGGGATATAATCAGAGACTTCTTATTAAAATTGTTTTAATTTTGCTTAGACTTACACCTCTGTGACTGTCGAGTGAGAATATGTACACAACAATACAAAAATAACAAATGAGCATCACTCTCAAAAAGATTGGATCCTACTGTAATACAAAAGTAAGGAGAATCACATCCTAACCTTGATATAATTAATAAATGATTGAATCCTTCATAACATGCGCTACTACACTTATAAACTATGCTAAAACATGTACTATTTATGCAATACTGTGCAACGTTTATCTTAATACCCGTACCGCATATAGTATTACAGTGCAAAATAATTAAGTCTCCTCCCCTTAACTCGACATTGTACAAAACTTTACACATCTAATCTCTCAGGGGGCTTACCTCTATTCATCCTATTAGGAAGTACTCTGACTTCATCCTGTACTCGTACATGAATAGACTCTGAATCTACATCTGACGTTTGAGCATCTTGGTTGATATTTTATTCATCTACTGAAAATTTTCCATCTCTAACATTCACATGATCAAGAGGATTTTTATTTAACGGCTGTACTTGACGTTTTACAATATTTCCACTAACTTAATCATCCTAATGTAAATTTCCTATCTCTTTTACAATTTCTCTTGATACCTACTATTATGGAGTATTATATGGTCTCACCATGACATTAGAATAAGGGGAAAATTGTCTTAGTTTTGGTAGACTATCGAAATTGCTTTTTTTTTCTAAATCACTTTGCAAACTTGGATACAATAAATATAACTTACACCTAACCCTCCTTCCCATCAACTAATTTCATGCTGTCACGCCTTTTGTGTGGTGTGGTATTGTTTTATAAGGCAATAAAAACATTGAAAAATTAATCAATATGTTACTTGCATTTGCTTTTCTACACTTCAAGTTATGCTTAAATGTGCCAACAAATCTTTCAGCCTCAATGTTCGTGGTAGGATGGTACCTTGCTAGAAATATATGTTTAATACTGTTCACATTCCCAAATTCTTGATTGGGAGATAAACTGTGGACCATTGTCAGTTACAATTCTTCCTGGAATAACATGTGAAGAGTTTTTTTTTATTATTTCTTTTACAGTTGCTCAAGATGCTGCTTTCTTCATTGGAAATACTTCTGGCCACTTGCTGTAAGCATCTACAACTATATATATATATATATATATATATATATATATATATATATATATAGATATAGGACCTACAAAAACTATGTGCATTTTTTACCATGGATACCTGGGTAATTCCCATAAGTGAATTCTAGCAAATTGAGGATTGTTCTGTTGCGTAACACAATTCATACTATTTATTACAAACAATTCAATATCTTTATCTATACCTGGCCACTAGACAAAAGTCCTTGCAATAGACTTTGATCTGACAATACCTTGGTGATCAGCATGTATTTCAGACAAAACCTTATTCCTCAGTGAACTAGGAATAATTACTATTGACCCTTTTATTATACAACCTTGTATAATGCTCAATTCACTCCAAATATATTTATATGATTTACAATTCGCCTTATTTCCACATAAGTCCCTACCTGTCAATAAACTCTCTAAAACCTTACTAAGTATTGTGTTTTTCTTGGTATTGTGTGCAATATCCTTGGCTGTAATGAGTACATCATATACTGAAACTAGCAATATACTGTCATGATACTGTTCTGGTGCTTTCTCTACTGGAAACCTGGGTAAAGCATCTGCCTTACCCATCTTTGATGTAGAATGATATTATATATCACGTTGTAGTCTTGCAGCTGCCAACATAGGTCAACTTGCTTTTGGACCCAATATTGCTAATAGAGGTTTATGATCTGTAACAAGTAAGAAGTTTTCCTTCCATAAAGATATAAATTAAATTTCTTAACTCCATACCCTAATGCCAAACCTTATCTTTCTATTTGAGAGTAATTCCTTTCTACCTTGTTCAATACTCTAGAAGCGAAAGTAATTGGCTTTTCTGTTCCCTCTGGCATTAGATGAGATAATACTGCACCTAATCTATGTTTGATGCATCACAAACTAAAAACTGGTAAATCCATTTGATAATGTGCTTGAAATGTAGGTGGTATTATTTCTTGCTTGCTTCTTTCAAAAGACTCCTGTTAATATTATGTCCAATTCCACTTTATACCCTTATTTATTAAGTTATAAAAGGGATGTGCTATTGAAGATAAATTCGAATTGAAATTTCCATGAAATGTTACGAAACTTAAAAAGGATTGTAATTCCTTAACATTTCCTGCTACCTTAGTTGATTTCACTGCTTTAATTTTGTCCTTAGTCTTGTGAATACGTTTGTCATTAATTACAAAACCTAAGTATTACACTGAATATTCTTCTTTAATAAATTTGCTCTTATTAATTATAATATTGTTTTCCTTCAATTTCTTCAGAACTGCCCGTAATCTTTCTCTATGTTCTCTTTTATCTTTACCAGAGACTAAAGTAGCATCTTTGAAAATGAAGACTCCTTGCTTTCCAGAAAAAAAATCTTGACCAATTTGTTGCCATATAGCTGGACTACCTGATACTCTATAAGGCAATCTCTTTGGGCTAATCCAACCTAGGAGTATATTTACTATACATAGTTTTTGTTAATTTTTATCCATGGGAAGCTGTTGAAATTCATGTTGAAATGCTCGTCTAAGATCCAACTTAGGAAATACAGTATATCCTGACATAGTTACAAACATGTCTTTCGGATTTGGTAATGGATGTTGAGCTACCTGAAGCTTTGGATTCCATGTTACCTTGTAATCTCCTCGTAACATAACCTGCCCGCTTTCCTTCTTAATAGGAACTAATGGTGTAACCTGGTCTGAGTATGTAACCTTTTCCTAAGGACCTTCACATTCTAACGTTTTGATATCTGTTTTAACTTCTTTTTTCAATGCATATGTTACTGGTCTTGGATAAAAAAAAATCTAGAACTACTATCTGATTTCAAAATAAAATCGCCTTTGCAGTCTTTACTATTGTAACAACTCTATCTTCAAAAACGTCTTGAATCTCTGATAGAATATTAGCCACAGACCCTTTATTCTTATGTTCATCTTGTGTACCTGTAACCTTCAAAATACTAGGCCAATCTAATTTCAAATACTGTAACACATCAAACCTAGTAAAGTTTCTCCCTTTCCTTTAACTACCATTAAAGGCATTTTTTCTAACTTCTGAATTTATACTGCACTTCTCCGTTCGAAGCACCTATTACCTGAATATCAAACCCATTATAACCTTTCAAAACTCTAGTTGTACCTTCTAATAAAAAATTAGGTATGGTTTTAGCTATTTTCTTATACGTAATTGATACATCAGCTGCTCTGTCACTTGCCATTACAATTGGTTTACCATTATGATCACTTCTACCAATATATGATTCTTTGCACCTTTGTTGACAGAACTAATGCAAAATGCAAAGTCAGTTTTTGACTTATCCTGATTATCATGAACATTTTCCGCTTTTTTCTCTGTGCCTATAGTATCAACTGATGCATTTGTGTGTGTGTGTGTGTGTGTGTACTGTTTAGGAAATCTACAAACATTTGAAAAATGGCCCATCATTCTTCAATTCTGGCATGTCTGCTCCGTAGCAGGGCATTTCCTTGCTTCGTATGGCAGAAGATCAGTTTTACCACGCCTATATCATTTTGGGTTTTCCTGTTGCTTCTGCGTATAGGTGTGATTCTGGATTTCTGTGAGCATTAAAGTTTAGATATTTCCTATTACTAGGCTTTGACATATTCTTTCTCTGATTTTCATTGTCTTCCAACTTTGAGCCTATCTTGCTAATTTTAGAATTTTCCATTCTATTGCTTGTAGAATTACCTATTATACTACTTTGCCTATTTGATGTTTTTAAAGCTCTGCTTATAATCAATACCTTCTCTATTGTTAAGTCTTTATCTTGCAGTAATTTTTTTCTTAGTTCTTGTGATGCAATGGGCAATAACTTGATATATGATAACATTTACTAACTCTAGAAATTCACATGAAACAGCCAAATCTTCAAGTCTTGTCATAATTGCATCTAGACTCTCGTGGTGTTTTTGATATGCCTATGCTGTGAATTGATACCATTCAAAAAAATTATTGACCTGAGGGGCAAAATATGTAGTAAAAGCCTTAATCGCAGCTTCACTACTTTCATTGGTAGGTTATAGCGTCTTCAACACTTCCCAAGCCTCTCTACAGGCAGTGTGCAGTTATAACGCCTTCTT
Organism: Palaemon carinicauda; assembly: GCF_036898095.1. Lineage (NCBI taxonomy): Eukaryota > Metazoa > Arthropoda > Malacostraca > Decapoda > Palaemonidae > Palaemon > Palaemon carinicauda. Next base: position 10,621,685 of record NC_090728.1, read on the forward strand.
CTGTGTATTTCTCCTTTTACCTAAAGCTTCAATATATTTCTTAAACTCCTCACACCACTGTTACCATCGTGTTGCAACAGAAATGGGTTCAGCAATAATGCTGAACTTTTCGGGATGTTCAATATCCAGTGGCATTTTGACTTCTTACCTGAATTAGGTTAGGCTAATGAAATCTAAAAAATTAATTCATCACTTCCTAACAAGGTTAATTTTAACCTAATTTTGTGTTTGTGCAACCAGATTTAGAAGTTCTACACTTGTTGTTTTATGCAAGCTATCATTGGCTTACGGTAGATATTTACCACCTAATGCCTACTTGTAGCAAATTTTCAATCCTACCTTACTTGGTCTTAACGAACAAGAAAATAATGTATGATTTTTGCTTCTTTCATGAAATCAAACTTGAATGTTTGGCTGCATTCCTGCTGCATGTGGTTACATCTGGTTGGCTCTGCTTCTGCTGCTGCTTCTCTGCATAGGTTTCGTTGTCTGTCGCCTAAGTTTTGTATGGTATTGGTATTCAAATTTGATTACTGCCCTCAAAATACCGATAATAATAAGAGTTCATTAGTTAAGAATATTTCAATCGCAGCCTCTTCACCAATGTTTTGAATGGTGTTTGTATTTAAAGTTGAATACTGCCCTCAAACATATTTGGAATAATAATATTTCATTAGTTGAGAATGTTCCAATCCGAGTATCTTTGCCAACTTGTCTTGTGTGGATCGGATATACCGGTAATGAGACACTTCTTATTGAAATACATTTATTTTCGCTCAGGCTGACATCTCTGATGATATCTAACAGACTTGTCATTCTTGAGTAAAAAAATAAAAAGAAAAAAAAAAGTTGTACACAACAATAAAAAAATGAAAAATGAGCATTGCTCTCAAAAAGATTAGATTTTTCTGCAATAAAAAATTGGGAGGAATCACATCCTAACTTTGATATAATTAATAAATGATGAAATCCTTCATAATATACGTTACTAAATTTATAAACTATGATAGAATAGTTTTTATTTATGCAATATTATGCAGCATTACTCTTAATACCCGTAGTGCATATAGTATTACAATACGAAATACATAACAATCTGTATTCCACTATTTCATTCTTTAACATATCTGTTTTTCTCTTTCATTCTTAAATTATATATGTATCAAACATTCTTATTATTTTTCAAATGAATTGCCTTCCCCTTCGCTGCTCGTCTTACACTGTCAATAGTAGTTCCTATCTTCTTACTATCACTCTAGAAAAGAAATCTCTCCTGAGCGGCAGCATGAAACACCTTCAATTGACCATTCCAACCTGAAACTACTTAATACATGTGTGAAGCCAAGACAAGACATTTTTAGCGGAATTCAGAAATAAGGCATTTTGGAGCATTGTATTTAATTTCCATTAATCTTCGTTTTTACAATCACCATCAATCCCCCCCCCCCACCTTCCTCCTCTCCCCCCCCCCCCCCCAAAAAAAAGAAAAAAATATATACTTGCATTTTGAGGCATGCACCCATGAATGAGTGGTGTCACTCAGATTTTTTTTTTTTTATACATTACAAGTTTCATTCCTTTATCCTTCTTCCAGTTATCGAGAATACCTTGGTTGACTTTTAAGCAAACGGGAAAATCTTTCCACAGAGCACTTAAGGTATATGAAGGACATCAAAATTTAATGATCTAACTATATCGAAGGAGACAAATGGTATACGTATCCTCAAAGACGCAAATCCTGCAAAGAGATCAGACAAGGTCTCGTGAGACTTGATCTGATTGTTTGTCCAGTACTTTGTTGACTATTTCTTTCTGTTTGGGAAAGGCTGTCCCTAATTGGAAAGGAGCCCACTACTTCCCACTCTTCTGAATAGCGGGAGAGTAGTCAAATGTCCAGGTGGTGGAAAAAGGGCTGGCACCATTCATTGATAGAGTCTGTGTACATTCTCTCAAAAACTGAGCATAGGTACTACGTGTATGTTCCTAAGAACTGAAAACCAAGAATGGAGAGTTGTGAGCTAGTGCTTGCTCTCGCGAGAACGAGAATAGGGAGCTAGTGCTTGATCTTGGGATAACCAAGCACCAGGATCTAGTGTATGTGCTTCTTATCATGAGAAATGAGCACAGGCAATGGGTGATAGGGTGTATACTCGGTCTAATGGGAATGATCACATACATACATACATATACCAAAGGCACTTCCCCCAATTTTGGGGGGTAGCCATCATCAACAAATGAAACAAAACAAAAAAGGGGACCTCTACTCTCTACGTTCCTCCAGCCTAACCAGGGACTCAACCGAGTTCAGCTGGTACTGCTAGGGTGCCACAGCCCAACCTCCCACATTATCCACCACAGATGAAGCTTCATAATGCTGAATCCCCTACTGCTGCTACCTCCGCGGTCATCTAAGGCACCGGAGGAAGCAGCAGGGCCTACCGGAACTGCGTCACAATCGCTCGCCATTCATTCCTATTTCTAGCATGCTCTCTTGCCTCTCTCACATCAATCCTCCTATCACCCAGAGCTTTCTTCACACCATCCATCCACCCAAACCTTGGCCTTCCTCTTGTACTTCTCCCATCAACTCTTGCATTCATCACCTTCTTTAGCAGACAGCCATTTTTCATTCTCTCAACATGGCCAAACCACCTCAACACATTCATATCCACTCTAGCAGCTAACTCATTTCTTACACCCGTTCTCACCCTCACCACTTCGTTCCTAACCCTATCTACTCGAGATACACCAGCCATACTCCTTAGACACTTCATATAAAACACATTCAATTTCTGTCTCTCCATCACTTTCATTCCCCACAACTCCGATCCATACATCACAGTTGGTACAATCACTTTCTCATATAGAACTCTCTTTACATTCATGCCCAACCCTCTATTTTTTACTACTCCCTTAACTCCACCATTTGCTGCAACAACAGACCCGAAGTACTTAAACTGATCCACCTCCTCAAGTAACTCTCCATTCAACATGACATTCAACCTTGCACCACCTTCCCTTTTCGTACATCTCATAACCTTACTCTTACCCACATTAACTCTCAACTTCCTTCTCTCACACACCCTTCCAAATTCTGTCACTAATCGGCAAGCTTCTCTTCTGTGTCTGCTACCAGTAAAGTATCATCCGCAAACAACAACTGATTTACCTCCCATTCATGGTCATTCTTGCCTACCAGTTTTAATCCTCGTCCAAGCACTCGAGCATTCACCTCTCTCACCACTCCATCAACATACAAGTTAAACAACCACAGCGACATCACACATCCCTGTCTCAGCCTCACTCTCACCGGAAACCAATCACTCACTTCATTTCTTATTCTAACACATGCTTTACTACCTTTGTAGAAACTTTTCACTGCTTGCAACAACCTTCCACCAACTCCATATAACCTCATCACATTCCACATTACTTCCCTATCAACTCTATCATATGCTTTCTCCAGATCCATAAACGCAACATACACCTCCTTACCTTTTGCTAAATATTTCTCGCATATCTGCCTAACTGTAAAAATCTGATTCATACAACCCCTACCTCTTCTACAACCATCCTGTACTTCCAAGATTGCATTCTCTGTTTTATCCTTAATCCTATTAATCATTACTTTACCATACACTTTTCCAACTACACTCAACAAACTAATACCTCTTGAATTACAACACTCATGCACATCTCCCTTACCCTTATATAGTGATACAATACATGCACAAACCCAATCTACTGGTACAGGTGAATTTCTGTCTCATATGCCGATTGGTCTGATTGGGGAGGGTTCATTTTCAGTAAATATCCTTATACTTCGCGAACTAGGCGAGGCCGTTCTGGTAGGCCTACCCTTCTCTTTGGGGGAATTCGGTAAACACCCCACTCTTTCTCCAAGTGGGCAGTAGGGGGGTACATTCTTGCCTATACTATGTTAGAGAAGACCTCTGTTAATGCACGCTGTGGCATCGCAGTGCTTGTTGTCGTCACTCACCTTGGGGAGATGTAAAGACCATAGTACATTGATCATAGCATGCTAGACACTAGAACCTGGAAAAAAACAATGGTGATGATTATGGACATAACACAATTATATGCATGTATGTTCGTTGTTTAGACTATTGGGTGTATGATATTCTTGTGCAATTAAGTTTTTTCATATGAAATTCTTGTGTATTGACGATGGTGAATGGAATTTCATGTGCAATTAAGTTCATAAACGGAAAATTTTGTGCAAAGGGGAGACAATCATGTTGATTCTGACTTTAGAGAGCTTTGACTGAATCGAATCTGTGTCAGTTTTCGTTTATGAAGAAACGATTGTGTTCATGCTGGCTCTTGTGTGCGTGGATGTGATCACGTTCATGCTTTCTCCCATACATAGATGATGTTCATCAACGACCATCTGTGGAGAACTTGCTAACGCCGCTTGTACTCGTCTAAGAGTTTGTGCCCATAAAGAGAAGATTATATAAGCCTATTGGGAACATCATTGGCAGAAGAGGAACTAGAGAGTACAGAAAGGCAAACCACTATGCATGGCATTTATGGACTAAGAAAAAGCTTTTGATTCTATCAAAACTTCAGCATTAATGAAAATCCTTCAAAGACAAGGAATAGATGAATCTTGTGTTAGAACACTTGAAGATATCTATATTGGAAGTAAAGAAATCCTACATCTACATAATGAGAGTAAGAAAATTTTGACTGAGAAAAGAGTTAGACAGGGAGACCCCATTTTTCCGATATTACTTAAAGCCCTGCCAGAAATGGTTTTTAAGAATTTATATTGGAAAAATTTATAAATTAGTATTAGAGGGAAATACCTTAGCAATCTAAGATTTGCTGGTGATATAGTTCTGTTTAGTGAATCATAGGAAGAATTTCAAAAGATGATATAATATGTTAATAGAAAAGGCAGATATGTTGGAGAGAAAATGAATAGGAGTAAAACTAAGATAATATTGAATGAAAATGCAGATAAAAACATATAATTGTCATCCACAAACCTCTAGAGATTGTTAATGAATGTACATACTTAGGAAAGACAATAAGTGTTTCCCTAGAACAGGAGACCTGAATTAAAAGAAGGATAAGTGTAGTATGGAGAGCTTTCGACAAACAAAATGAGATTATGAAAAGTAAAAGACCACTTTCTCTAAAATAAAAAGTATTTAATCAGATGGTCCTACCAGTAGTAAATTATGCATCAGAAACTTGGAGCATTACTAAAGCATTAGGATATAAGCTAGTAACAACTCAAACACCTGTGGAAAGAATAATAACAGGAATAACACTAAGAAGTAGAAAAAAAGAAGCAGGGGAGGGAGGGGAAGACGATGAGTTGATCATCTTAGAAAATTTGTGATTTTAGACTGGTATATAAAACCGTAAACAGATGCCAGTGAAAGGAAATGTCTGAGGCTTTTGTCCTGCAGTGTACTAGCAATGGCTGTATTTGTATTTTTTTGTTGTTATCAATGTATATATGTATATCAATATATGTAGTGTTAAAAAAATATCATTCAGACTATTAAAAAACGTTAAATTAGTTGCTATTTGTACTGAAATGACCAATGCAATGAACTATCGGCACCTGAACTAGAAAATTAGAGAAATTACTTTTAGGTCCATATATAAGCACATACGGGGTATTTATATGAAATCCCAAGCAAACTGGAATGGGATTTTGCATGATATTTTGTGCTTGAATTGGTCACAATTATATAGTAGTGTAGATCCTGTTGTCCCTTTGAATATGAATCTAGTCAACATAATTGATAGGCATATCCTTTCTCGTGTGCTACGGTACCAAGTGAAGGACAAACCGTGGTTCAATGATGATTGTAGACGTGCTTATTTGGAGAAGCAGGAGGCCTATCATCTTTAGAAGGGTAACAGATCAGATTTGACCTGGAATACCTATACTCAGCTTCGAGCTTATGCTCAGAGAGTTTATGCCTCAACTGAAAAGAAATACAATTTAATAACAAAAGAATCCCTTTCTGGTACAACTCAGGGCCATAAATGGTGGTCTACCCTTAAATCTGAACTTTTTGGTGTTGATGCAACACTTTCTTTTTTACTCGAACCAGTTATCTCAGTCATTGACTGCCCAAAAGAAAATCCAACCCTTTTGGATGATGTTTTTGACAGTAAACAGAGTAATGAAAAACTTGAACTTCCTCATTTCTTTTTTCTTGAGGCTAAACTAACTAGTTTAGCTTTTCGATTTCGTGAAATTAAAAGCTCTATTGATGGACCTTGATGCTTATGGAGGTGTAGACCAAAATGGTATTTTTCCTTTGTTTTCTATAAAGACAGCATATTTCCTAGCTGAAAAGTTGTCTGTTATTTTGTGCAAGTTAGCAAGAAGAGGAGCTTTTACACTTGTTGGAGAATTGGTAATGTTACTCCTCTATGTAAATGTTTTTGTGGTAGCTCAAGTCCCACTGATTACCGCCCAATTTCCATAACTACCGTATAATCTAAATTTTTTAACGTCTTCTGGCAAAACGTCTTAATAGGTTTGCTGACGGTAATCATCTATTCCCTAGTTTACAATATGGTTTTCGTAAAGGCCTCGGAGCATGTGATACCCTTCTTACAATATCCAATGCTGTACAAAAATCCTTTGATTGTGGTCAGGAAGTTCGTATAATTGGCCTTGATTTTAGTTTTGCCTTTGACCGAGTTAATCATGAGGCCCTTGTTTTCAAACTCAAACAGTTGGGAGTGGGTGGGTCGTTTCTTAGCATTATTATTGATTTTTTAATTAATATATCCCGAAGAGTTGTTGTTAATGGGCGCCATAGTGAGTATAGGAATGTGATATATGGTGTTCCACAGGGTAGTGTTATTGGCCCATTACTTCTCATACTATATACACATGACATGTATTTTAGCCTAGAAAACAAACTTGTTGCATACGCTCTTTGCATCAGTTCCATCCCCTGAATGTGGATTTGGGGTTGGTGAATCCCTTAATAGAAATTTACCTGTAATTAATGCATGTTGCAAACTATGGGGTATGAAGTTGAATCCTAACAAAACTCAAAGTATGATTGTAAGTAGGTCAAGGATGGTGGCTCCTCAACATGACGATCTCAGTATAAATAATTTTTCTTTAAATTGTTATGACTCTTTTAAAATTTCTGTTGTGATTCCCGACAGCAAATTCACTTTTGAAAAACACATTAGGTTAGTCTCTTCTTTAATTGCACCAAAAATTGGCTTATTGAGAAAGTCTTGCAAACTTTTTGGTGATCAATCTATTCTGAAGAAGTGCTTTAATTCTTTCATTCTACCTTGTTTTGAGTATTGTTCTCCTGTCTGGTGTTCAGCTGCTGATTCTCATCTTAATTTGTTGGACAGAAACTTACGGTCTATTAAATTTCTTATTCCTGATCTAGATATTAATCTTTGGCACTGTCGTTCAATTAGTTCATTATGCATGTTGTATAAGATTTTTCATAACTCTGACCATCTTTTACATTCAGGTCTTCCTGAACAATTCTATCCTATTCGTAATACTAGGCAGGCAGTTAATTCTAATAGCCAGGTCTTCTCCTTCATAAGGCTCAATAATACACAGTATTCTAGAACTTTTATTCCAGCTGTGACCAAGTTTTGGAATGCTCTTCCTAATCGGGTAGTTGAATCAGAAGAACTTCAAAAGTTCAAAGTTGGAGCAAAAGTCTTTTCATAGTTTATAAATGACATATCCCTTTTTGACGTTCTGAATAGTTGATATATGACATATCTATTTTGACGTTGTTACTGCTTTAAGAATGAATTATCGTTAATTTGTTCTCGTCATTTATCTATTTCCTTATTTCCTTTCCTCGCTGGGCTATTTTTCCTTATTGGAGCCCTTGGGTTTATAGCATCTTGCTATTCCAATTAGGGTTGTAGCTTGGCTAATAATAATAATAATAATAATAATAATAATAATAATAATATTAATAATAATAATAATAATAATAATAATCATCGTCATCATCATCTGTGTCTAGATTTGATGACAAGTGCTTTTCCATAATTCAAATATAACATAATATTTTTTTTTTCAATGCAATATTGCTGAAGATGAACTTAAAATACATGGTTGCCTTTAGCTTTACATTTTTCTGTATTTGAACTAAGATATCTAATAATCCCATAGACTTTCATGTCAATAATAATAATAATAATAATATTAATAATAATAATAATAATAATAATAATAATAATAATAATAATAATAATATTGATAATAATAATAATAATGATGATGATTGAAGCCAAAATTTTAAGAAACACTTAGACCCAATTGAAATTAATTTCTAATGATTAAACTCCCACTTCATACACTTCCTAGTGTATTGTAAGCTGTATTTCCTTTCAACCCTTTATTTATGATCCAAGATGAAAATAGACTAACACCGATATTCGTGTTTATATAAATTCTCCAAAATTTTTAATCTTATCAATGTTATGAGTTTATTATCTTTTATTTTCGTGTTATATACATTTTATAGTTATATGGCAAAATCCTAGATGAAAAATATATCCAATTTGGATAATATATTAATTTAAAACCATAATAAAGCTTGTTTAGAGTATAAATGAAAATATTCAATTAAAAAAAAAAGATTTTAGCGAATTTGTTGTATATTTCTATATTCCATATATGATTTTATTTTATTTTCCTATAAAATTTAGTGCTAACCAGTATGCAATAAGTAATCCTACTACCACTTTTTATCTTGACTAATGAAATACAATAATGTCTCATCAATTTGTGTTGAAAAATATCTGAAAATTCTCTACAGTAGTAAACTCACTTCACTTGCACTTTTGGATTATTGCCTCACGTATCCACATGTAAAGTTTATCAATATGTCAAGGCAATTCTAATTTTGTTGGGACCTAAATGCAGGCTTATGTGCCTAACGCAACGAATATGATATTGAACATTATTTTACTCTATTTCTGTCCGAATTTTTCTATTTCTGGTGGCACCTTTGCTTTAAGGTAGAAATTTTGTGTCCTTCGAAATAAA